>NW_024727279.1:0-10521 GCF_018991925.1 Homarus americanus
CACCACTGACATTCCCTGGTACACCTCTGACACTCCCAGGTACACCTCCGACACTCCCAGGTACACCTCTGACACTCCCGAGTACACCTCTGACACCCCCAGGTACACCTCTGACACTGCCAGGTACACCTCAGACACTCCCAGGTACACCTCTGTGTAGCGGGGTACAGCCCGCACTATGGTGCTAATATTAGAATTGTTAAAACAATGTACCTAGGCTATATAAGATCTCTGATAGATTACCACGCACCAGCCCTGGTCATTCGTGACGGGAAAGGCGTTGACAAGCTCGAGAAAATGCAAAATAAAGCCCTCAGAATTATCCTAGGATGTCCCATGAGCACTAAAGTACTTAATATGAGGAAAGAACTAGGTATACCCAGTGTTAAAGATAGAATAATTGAAGTCAACCTCATGATAGCCCTGAGGCTTCTGCGTGGTGATCCTGATAACATTGTTTCCTTAAAATTGCTAGAATGTATGAACCATGGGACTACTGAGTCTAAATGGATCCAAACTACAGCTACACATATGAAGATATTTGGACTAGACCACCTGTACAAAGTTGAGACACAACAGCGCTTCCTGCCACCCTGGCGGACAGTTCCCTTCGATATCACAATACCGACGTATCCGCCTAAAAAATTAATTATACAAAGCATTTATCTCCAACACACTGCCAAATTGAGAGCCCTTGAACACATACACACTCTACAGACTGATGATAATATCACACAGACCATCTACACTGATGGATCTCTAAACACCGCCTGTGGGAGGGCTGGAAGTGCTATTGTTGTGACTCAACCTGACGGTAATATAATTGAGAAAGGAGTTAGAATTAACAACTGGGCATCCACTCTACAAACTGAATTAGTTGCCATACTCACAGCTATTAAATTCATTGAAACCACTGTTACTGACAGTCTCATCATCACTGACTCTCTATCCTCACTACTTGCCCTTGGTACCCTCGACTCAGGTTGTCACGATCTTGTCTCTGAAGCCAGACACAAATATGCGTGCCTTGTTGACCGGGGTGTCAGGGTCAAACTGTTGTGGATCCCCTCTCACATAGGCCTCATAAAACATGACAGAGTTGATGCCCTCGCCAAACTCGCGTCTAACAAAGACACCGTTGAATACAATTTGGGTCTGTCAAAAAGAACCCTTAAAACTGTAATTAGGAAAGAACTTATTGATGAGTTTGACGCAAGTAGACAAGTGCAAACAGGCACTAGTCGATCCATAGTTTACCATGATGAGATGTATCAAGTGAAACATGTATATGGAGCAAGTAACAAGATCACTAGATTACAAGATGTTGTAACCGCTAGATTAAGGTTAGGATATAAGTACCTCTGGCAGTATGTTCCTCAAGCAGATGTAAACAAAACTAAATGTAAAGTGTGTGGCCATACATATGGCCACACACTTGAACACTACGTCCTCGACTGTGTGAAGATAGAACCTTTTAGGGACAGGTCCAAGCACACTGTGTGTGAAATGGCACAACACTTCATCTCTAATGGCAAGATAGCCGACATATTAAGATTGTATCCACTTTTTTGCACTCAGTAACTATATCAGTTCTCATGTACAGAACCAAATACGCAATGTGCTTGAATACCTCCCACGTAAATGTGAATAACAAAGTGTGAGGCCAGACATACTGCCTCACACGCCTGTTCTCACGCATTTGTGAATAAGTTACCCTTTATGTATAGAACTAAACAAATAATGTAAATGAAATACTGTGTAACTTTCGGTGCCATAATATCCTGACAACCGGGGTTAATTATTATGACCCTTTGTAAACCCTACTCTGTAATCCTTTTGCGCTACCGCTCACAGGATGAGTGTGGGGTGCACAATAAAGTAGCCGCTGCAAGCGGCAAAATCAAAAAATCAAATCTGGCAATCCCAGGTACATCTCCGATATTCACAGGTACACCTCCGATACTCCCAGGTGCACATTTGAAACTCCCAGGTACTCCACTGACACTCCCTGGTACACCTCTTACACTCCCAGGTACACCTCTGACACTCCCAGGTACACTTCCGATACTTCCAGGTACACACCTCCGATACTCCCAGGTATACCTCAGACACTCCCTGGATCACCTCTGACCACCCTGGTACACCTCAACCTCCCGTACCCTCTGACACTCCCAGGTACACCTCCGATACTCCAGGTACCTCCGATACTCCCAGGTACTCCTCTGACCTCCCCTGGTACACCTTTGACTTGCTCCCAGGTACACCTCTGACACTCCCAGGTACACCTCTGACACTCCCAGGTACACCTCTGATACTCCCAGGTACACCTCTGACATTCCCAGGTACACCTCTGACACTCCCATGTACACCTCTGACACTCCCAGGTACACCTCCGATACTCCCAGGTACACCTCCGATACTCCCAGGTACACCTCAGAAACTCCCTGGTTCACCTCTGGTACTCCCTGGTTCACCTCTGAAACTCCCAGGTACACCTCTGACACTCGCCAGGTACACTTCTGACACTCCCAGGTACACCTCTTACACTCCCTGGTACACCTCCCGGCCTCCTAGGTACTCCTCCTGAGGCACTCCCTGGTACACCTCTGACACTCCCAGGTACACCTCTTACACTCCCTGGTTCTCCCCTGACACTCCCAGGTACACCTCAGATACTCCAAGGTGCACCTCAGACACTCCCAGGTACACCTCAGACACATCCAGTTACATCTCTGACACTCCCAGGTACACCTCTGACACTCCCAGGTAAACCTCTGACATTCCCAGGTACACCCCTGACACTCCCAGGTACTCCTCTGACTCTCCCAGGTACTCCTCTGACACTCCCAGGTACACCTCTGACACTCCCATGTACACCTCTGACACTCGCAGGTACTACTCTGACACTCCCAGGAACACCTCAGACACTCCCAGGTACACCTCAGACAATCCCAGGTACACCTCAGACACTCCCAGGTACATCTCTGACACTCTCAGGTACACCTGTGACACTCCCAGGTAAACCTCTGACATTCCCAAGTACACCCCTAACACTCCCAGGTACGCCTCTGACACTCCCAGTTACACCTCCGACACTCCCGGTACCTCTGACCTCCCAGGTACCTCTGACTTGAGTGCTCTGTGCTCCCCCACCTCAGACACTCCCAGGTACCTCAGACACTCCCAGGTATCAGTGCTCCCAGGTACATCTCTGACACTCCAGTGCCTCTGACACTCCCAGGTGAACCCTTGACATTCTGGTACCTGACCTCCCAGGCACCTCTGACACTCCCAGGTAAACCTCTGACATTTCCAGGTACACCTGACCTCCCAGTGCTCCTCCTGTGCTGCCAGGTACACCGCACACACCTGCCAGGTACTCCTCAGACACTCCCAGGTACACCTATTACGCTCCCTGGTTCTCCTGCCACTCCCAGGTACACCTCAGACACTCCCAGGTACACCTCTGACACTGCCAGGCACACCCCTGACACTCCCAGGTACACCACTGAGCAATCCCAGGTACACCTCACGCCTCCCAGGTACACCCTCTGACACTTCCAGGTACTCCCCTGACACTTCCTGGTACACCCCTGACACTTCAGGTACACCTCTGACACTCCCAGGTACACCAATGACACTCCCAGGTACACCACTGACACTCCCTGGAACCCTCTGACACTCCCATGTACACCAATGACACTCCCAGGTACCAATGACTCTCCCAGGTACACCTCCTGACACTTCAGGTACACCTCTGACACTCCCAGGTACCTCTGACACTCCTGGTACACCTCTGACACTCTCAGGAACACCTCCTGACACTCCCAGGTACACCTCTGACACTCCCAGGTACACCTCTGACACTCCCAGGTACACCTCTGACACTCCCAGGTATTCCACTGACATTCCTGGTTCCTCTGCACTCCCTGGTACACCCTTGACCTCCCAGGTACACCTCTGCTCACAGGTACACCTCCGATACTCCCAGGTACACCTCCGATGCTCCCAGCTACTCTGATACTCCCTGGTACACCTCTGACACTCCCAGATACACCTCTGAAACTCAGGTACACCTCCTGACACTTCCAGATACACCTCTGACACTCCCAGGTACCTTGACCAATGCTACCAGGTACACCTCTGGCCACTCCCAGGTACACCTCCCATGCTCTCAGGTACACCTCCCGTGCTCCCAGGTACCTCAGACGCTCCCTGGTTCACCTCTGACATTCCCTGGTTCACCTCTGACACTCCCTGGGTACACCTTTGATACTCCCAGATACACCACACTCTGGTTCTCCTGCCACTCCCAGGTTCACCTCAGACCTCCCAGGTACCTCTGACACTCCCAGGTACTACTCTGACACTCCCAGGTACCTCCTGACACTCCCAGGTACACCACTGACCTCCCAGTTACACCTCCGACACTCCCAGGAGACACCCCTGACACTCCCAGGTACACCTCTGACACTCCCAGATACCTCTGACACTTCCAGGTACACCCCTGACACTTCCAGGTACACCCCTGTCACTACCAGGTACACCAATGACACTCCAGGTACACCTCTGACACTCCTTAATACACCTCTGACACTCCCAGGTACACCAATGATACTAACAGGTACCTCTGACACTCCAGGTACACCTCCGATTCTCCCAGGTACACCTTCGATACTCCCAGGTACATTTCAGACACTCACTTGTTCACCTCTGACACTCCCAGGTAAACCTCTGACATTCCTAGGTACACCCCTGACACTCCCAGTACACCTCTGACACTCAGCCTCTGACATTCCCAGGTACACCCCTGACACTCCCAGGTACTCCTCTGACACTGCCAGGTACACCACACACTGCCAGGTACTCTTCAGACACTCTCAGGTACAGCTCGGACACTCCCAGTACACCTCAGACACTCCCAGGTGCACTGTGACACTCCAAGTGCCTCTGACACTCCCAGGCACACCTTTGACCTCAAGTTACACCTCTGACACTCCAAGTGCACCGCTCACCTCCCCAGGTACACCGCTGACACTGCCAGGTACACCTCTGACACTCCATGTACACCTCTGACACTTCCAGGTACACCTCAGACACTCCCAGGTACACCTCAGACAGTCCCAGGTACACCTGACACTCCGAATACCGCTGTCCTCCCGGTTACGGACACTCCCAGTTATGCGATACTCTCAGGTACACCTCTGACAATCCCAGGTACACCTTAGGCACTCCCAGGTACACCTCTGACACTTCCAGGTACACCCCCGACACTGCAAGAAACACCTCTGACATTCCATGTACACCTCCAGACACTTCAGGTACACCTCAGACCTCCCAGGTACACCAATGACACTCTAGGTACGCCTCTGACCTCCCAGGTACCTGATTACCTCCCAGGTACACCTCTGACACTTCCAGGTACACCTCTGACACTCCCAGGTACACCTCTGACAATCCCAGGTACACCTCTGACACTTTCAGGAACACCTCTGACACTCCCAGGTACACCTCTGACACTCCAAGGTACCTCTGACACTCCCAGGTACACCTCTGACACTCCCAGGTACACCTCTGATACGCCAGGTATACCTCTGACACTCCCAGGTACACCTCTGAGCCTCCCAGGTACACCTTTGAAACTCCCAGGTATGCCTCTGACCTCCCAGGTATGCCTCTGACACTCCCAGGTACACCTCTGACACTCCCAGGTACACCGATGACACTGCAAGATACACCTCTGACAATCCATGTACACCTCTGACATTCCATGTACACCTCAGACACTTCCAGGTACACCTCAGACACTCCCAGGTACACCTCTGACACTCCCAGGTAAACTTCTGACATTCCCAGGTACCCCTGACCTCCCAGGTATTCTCTGACACTGCCAGGTACACCTCAGACACTGCCAGGTACACCTCAGACACTCCCAGGCTACCCAGCTCAGACACTCCCAGGTACACCTGAGACACTCCCAGGTGCACCTGTGACCTCCCAAGTGCACCTCCTGACACCTCCCAGGCACACCTCTGACACTCCCAGGTACACCTCAGACACTCCCAGGTGCACCTCTGACACTCCCTGAAGTGCACCTCTGACACTCCCAGGCACCACTTGACACTCCCAAGTGCACCTCTGACACTCCCAGGCACACCTGACCTCCCAGGTACACCGCTGACCTCCCAGGTACACCGCTGACCTGCCAGATACACCTCTGACACTCCAGGTACACCCCTGACCTCCCAGGTACACCCTGACACTCCCAGGTACCTCCTGGCAATCCCAGGTACACCTCAGGCACTCCCAGGTACACCTCCTGACACTTCCAGGTACTCTGACACTTCCAGGTACACCCCTGACACTTCTAGGTACCTCCTGACACTCCCAGGTACACCAATGACCTCCCAGGTACACCATGACATTCCCAGGTACACCCTGACACTCCCAGGTACTCCTCTGACACTCCCAGGTACTCCTCTGACTCTCCCAGGTACACCTCTGGAGACTCCCAGGTATACCTCTGACACTCCCAGGTACACCTCCTGACACTCTCAGGAACACCTCTGACACTCCCAGGTACACCTCTGACCTCCCAGGTACACCTCCGACAATCCCAGGGACACCTCTGATCCTCCCAGGTATACCTCCCAGCACTCCCAGGTATACCTCTGACACTCCAGGTACACCTCTGCCTCCCAGGTACACCGATGACACTGCAAGATACCTCTGACATTCCATGTGCACCTCTGACACTCCCAGGTACACCGCTGTCACTCCCAGGTACACCCCTGACACTCCAGTTACACCCCTTACACTCCCAGGTACACCTCTGACAATCCCAGGTACACCTCAGACAATCCCAGGTACACCTCTGACACTTCACGTTACACCCTATTGCTTCCAGGTACACCTCTGACACTCTCAGGTACACCAATGACACTCCCAGGTACACCACTGACACTCCCTGGTACACCTCTGACACTCCCAGGTACACCAATGATACTCCCAGGTACACTGCTGACCTCCCATGTGCACCGCTGACACTGCCAGGTACACCTCAGACACTCCCAGGTAAGCTCAGACACTCCAGTAACACCTCGGACACTCCCAGGTCACCTGTGACACTCAAGTGCCTCTGACCTCCCAGGCACACCTCTGACACTCCCAGGTACACCTCTGACACTCTCAGGAATACCTCTGACACTCCCAGGTACACCTCTGACACTCCCAGGTACACCTCTGACCTCCCAGGAACACCTATCACCTCCCAGGTACACCTCTGACACTCCCAGGTATTCCACTGACATTCCTGGTTCACCTCTGACACTCCCTGGTACACCTTTGACACTCCCAGGTACACCTCTGACACTCCCAGGTACACCTCCGATACTCCCAGGTACACCTCCGATACTCCCAGGTACCTCCGTGCTCCAGGTACTCCTCTGACACTCCCTGCACCTCTGACACTCCCAGGTACCTCTGATACTCCCAGGTACACCTCTGACACTTCCAGATATACCTCTGACACTCCCAGGTACACCAATGATACTACCAGGTACCTCTGACACTCCCAGGTACACCCCTAACACTCCCAGTTACACCCCTGACACTACCAGGTACACCTCTGACAATCCCAGGTACACCTCAGACAATCCCAGGTACACCTCTAACACTTCCAGGTACACCCCTGACACTTCCATGTACACCCCTGACACTCCCTGGTACACCTCTGACACTCCCAGGTACACCAATGACACACTCAGGTACACCTCTGACACTTCCAGGTACACCCCTGACACTTCCAGGTACACCAATGATACTCCCAGGTACACCGCTGACATTCCCAGGTACACCGCTGACACTGCCTGGTACACCTCAGACAATGCCAGGTACACCTCAGACACTCCCAGGTAAAGCTCAGACACTCCCAGTAACACCTCAGACACTCCCAGGTGCACCTGTGACACTCCCAAGTGCACCTCTGACACTCCCAGGCACACTTCTGACACTCACAGGTACACCTCCGACCCTCCCAGGTACACCTCTGACACTCCCAGGTACACTTCTCACACACCCAGGTACACCTTTGACACTCCCAGGTACACCTCTCATACTCCCAGGTACACCTCTGACACTTCCAGATACACCTCTGACACTCCCAAGTACACCAATCACACTCCCAAGTACAACTCTGACACTCCCAGGTACACCACTCATACTACCAGGTACACCTCTGACACTCCCAGGTACACCTCACCCACCCAAGTACGCTGACACTCCCAGGTACACCTCTCATACTCAGGTGCACCTCTGACGCTGAATACCTCTCAACACTCCCAAGGTACACCTCGACACTCCCAGGTACACCAATGATACTACCAGGTACACCTCTGACACTCCCAGGTACACCTCCGATACTCCCAGGTACACCTCAGACACTCCCTGGTTCACCTCTGACACTTCCAGATACACCTCTGACACTCCCAGGAACACCAATGATACTACCAGGTACACCTCTGACACTCCCAGGTAAACCTCCGATACTCCCAGGCACACCTCCGATACTCCAAGGTACACCTCAGACACTCCCTGGTTCACCTCTGACACTCCCTGGTTCACCTTTGACACTCCCTGGTACACCTATGACACTCCCAGGTACTACTCTGACACTCCCAGGTACACCTCTGACACTCCCAGGTACACCACTGACACTCCCAGTTACACCTCCGACACTCCCAGTTACACCCCTGACACTCCCAGGTACACCTTTGACACTTACGGATACACCTCTGACACTCCCAGGTACACCAATCACACTCCCAAGTACAACTCTGACACTCCCAGGTACACCACTGACACTACCAGATACACCTATGACACTCCAGGTACACCCCTGACACTCCCAGTTATACCCCTGACACTCCCAGGTACACCTCTGACAATCCCAGGTACACCTCAGGCACTCCCAGGTACACCTCTGACACTTCCAGGTACACCCCTGACACTTCCAGGTACACCCCTGACACTTCCAGGTACACCTCGGACACTTCCGGATACACCTCTTACACTCCGAGGTACACCAATCACACTCCCAAGTACAACTCTGACACTCCCAGGTACACCACTGACACTACCAGGTACACCTCTGACACTCCCAGGCACACCTCTGACACTCCCAGGTACACCTCTGACACTCCCAGGTACACCTCTGATACGCCCAGGTATACCTCTGACACTCCCAGGTACACCGCTGATACTCCCAGGTACACCGCTGACACTGCAAGATTCACCTCTGACATTCCATGTACACCTCAGACACTTCCAGGTAGACCTCAGACACTCCCAGGTACACCTCAGACACTCCCAGGTACACCTCTAACAATCCCAGGTACACCTCTGACACTCCCAGGTACTCCTTTGACGCTCCCAGGTGCTCCTCAGACACTCCCAGGTACACCTCAGGCACTCCCAGGTACACCTCTGACACTTCCAGGTACACCCCTGACACTTCCAGGTACACCCCTGATACTTCCAGGTACACCTCTGACACTACCAAGTACACCAATGACACTCCCAGGTACACCACTGACACTCCCTGGTACACCTCTGACACTCCCAGGTACACCAATGACACTCCCAGGTACACCTCTGACTCTTCAAAGTACACCTCTGACACTCCCAGGTACACCTCTGACAGTCTAAGGAACACCTCTGACACTCCCAGGTACACCTCTGACATTCCCAGGTACACCTTTGACACTTCCAGGTACACACCTGACACTTCCAGGCACACCCTTGACACTCCCAGGTACACCAATGACACTCCAGGTACACCTCTGACACTCCCAGGTACACCGCTGACACTCCCAGGTATACCGCTGACACTGCCAGGTACACCGCTGACACTGCCAGGAACACCTCAGACACTCCCAGGTAAAGCTCAGACACTTCGGTACACCCCACACTTCGGTACACCCCTGTCCTTCAAATCCTGACACCTCCCAGGTACACCTCTGACACTCCCTGATACCTCTGAGCTCCCAGGTACACCAATGATACTACCAGGTACACCTCTGACCTCCCAGGTACACCTCCGATACTCAGGTACACCTTCGTGCTCCCAGGTACCCTAACCTCACTGTTCTCTGGCCTCCCTGGTTCCTCGCCTCCCTGGTACCTCTGACACTCCCAGGTACACCTTACTCCTGGTTTCTCCCCTGACATTCCTGGTACACCTCTGACCTCCCTGGTACACCTCTGATACTCCCAGATACACCTCTTACACTCCTGGTTCTCCCCTGACATTCCCAGGTACACCTCAGACCTCCCAGGTACACCTCTGACACTCCCAGGTACTACTCTGTGCTCCCAGGTACACCTCTGACACTCCCAGGTACACCACTGACACTCCCAGTTACACCTCCGACACTCCCAGGTGCACCCCTGACCTCCCAGGTACCTCTGGCCTCCCAGGTACCTCTGACACTTCAGGTACACCCCGACACTTCCAGGTACACC
>NW_024727280.1:0-7198 GCF_018991925.1 Homarus americanus
GCCACATCTGAATTTCACACGCTTTATTTTTTCCACCATTCATCTGTGTTGGATCTCACCATTCTTTCACCTCCACCAATCCTTTGATCAGTGGTTCGACGCCACGTATGTTGAACTCCCATGGTGAATTGCAAGGCTAGCCCATAATCACAGTGGCTTCTTCAGCAGCTCTTGGCCCTTCCAGAAGGTTGCTTAGCTAATCCTTTGTTCTGTGAGTCAACCCTGTCTGGGAGCTGGGACTCTTGCCACGGCTGCAATGCTGGTCAGTGTTCAGCTATTTTTGCTGTTGGGTTTATGAGTTTTTCTTTTCAGGATCTCTATTTTCGCTAGTATCCAGAAGGGTCCTGAGTATCTCCTGGCGCACCAAGAGGTTGTATAATGTGTTGTTCCTTTGATTCTGTCATTATGATTGTGTTTTGGACCTCACACAGATGACCTTTGCCAGTGCTGCCCAGCTCAGGTTTTAGTTCTTTACAGCTTATGTTTGTGCACCTTTTTTCAGCCCTCCCATGGGGTGAGCAATGGCTCCCAGTGCTGCTGCCTCAGTCGCATGACAGGACAGATTGCACTGCCTCCCCAGATCCCAGTGCATAAACGACCATCTTATACTATCTCTGCCTGTCACACATCTTGGTCCCTTTCCCTTGTAATGATTGAGTTGCAATGATCACTGACAACCCAGTTTGTTGCCTGGCTCTAGGCAGTCTGTTGTCACCTCTTCTGCCTTACAATGCTGCTTTTGTGGTCTTTATTTCGGAGTTTCACATGTTTGCTCTGTGCTCCACAAGATTTTTCGTTTGCGTTTTCACTTCCTGCAGATACCTACCAAAGTTAATCTGTTGGTAGACACCAAGTGTCTGTACATTGGTGGGCGCCGTCTTTTTAGCCCACTACCTCCTGCACTACTATTTCTATGCTCTCACCTGAATCGAGTATACTCAAATCCAATGGCTTGAGACAAATTTAAATTTAGGTAAACATTGGTTTGGAATAGTCGATGAGTGAAATGTTATCTTTATTAACTTGAATACGCTGGATAGCTTTCTTAAACATAGGTTTGGATGGATATATGATAGGGTTGTGTATACGGACTCACTGGGGCCTGCTGTGTTCCCTTCCAGGTCTTTTTTTTTCTAAACATGAAATATTTTTATTAGGTGTGTCATTACTCAACACTAAGTTTCTGTTTGTTTCTTTCTTGTTTTTTGATTTTTCATACATCTACCATCATGCATGTTGCTTCCCAAATACGTACACATAACTTTCCATTCTTGTTTAATTTTTATCTCTGTTGTTTATCATCATTTTATTTTAGGATTTATTTCTAATTTGTAAAACAACCATTACTTTTGTCTTTATATGTTGCGTATCTTTAAATTATCGTAGATTTTCATCATTTCCCCACATTGCACCTGTCACCATTCTCCATACTGTACTCTCACCATTATTCCCCAATACACTGTACTTCTCAACCCCCATACACTGTATTTCACTATTTCTTATACATTTTACCACTATTCTACACACTGTACTTTTACCATTATTCCCCATACACTGTACTCTCTCACCATTATTCCCCATACACTGTGTACTTCACCATTATTCCCATACTGTAATTCACCACATTCCATATATTGTACTTCACCATATTCCCATACACTGTACTTTCACCATTATTCCCCCACACTGTAATTCACCATTATTCCCATACACTGTACTTCACCATTATTTCTATACACTGTACTTTCACTATTCCCATACACTGTAATTTCTACCATTATTCCCCCTACTGTACTGCACCACAATTCCCCATACACTGTACTTCACATTCCCATACACTGTACTCTCACCATTGTACTTCAATTATTCTACATATTGTATTCACCATTATTCCCCATACACTGTACTTCACCATTATTCCCCATACACTGTACTTTACCATTATTCCCCATACACTGTACTCCTCCCACATTGTATACCATTATTCTACACACTGTAATTTACCACTATTCCCCATACACTGTACTTCACCATTATTCCCCATAACACTGTACTTCACCATTATTCCCCATATATTGTACTTCACCATTATCCCATACACTGTACTTCTACCATTATTCCATACACTGTACTTCCACCATTATTCCCCATACACTGTACTTTCACCATTATTCCCCATACACTGTACTTACCATTATTCCCCATACACTGTACCTTCACCATTATTCCCCCATATACTGTACTTCACCATTCCCCATACACTGTACTTCACCATTATTCCCCACACACTGTATTTACCACTTCTATCATGTACTTCTTCCATACACTGTACTCACCAATTCCCCAACTCCCCCATACACTGTACTTCACCATTATTCCCCATACACTGTACTTTCACCATTATTCCCCATACACTGTACTTTCACCATTATTCCCCATACACTGTACTCTCACCATTATTCCCCATACACTGTACTTCACCATTATTCCCCATACACTGTACTTACCATTATTCCCCATACACTGTACTCTCACCATTATTCCCCATACACTGTACTTTCACCATTATTCCCCATACACTGTACTTCACCATTATTCCCCATACACTGTACTCTCACCATTACCCCCATATACTGTACTTCACCATTATTCCCCATACACTGTACTCTCACCATTATTCTACACTATTGTACTTCACCATTATTCCCACACTGTACTTCACCATTATTCCCCATACACTGTACTCACCATTATTCTATACACTGTATCTCTCATTATTCCCCATACACTGTACTTTCACCATTATTCCCCATATTGTACTTCACCATTATTCCCCATACACTGCACTTTCACCATTATTCCCCATACACTGTACTTCACCATTATTCCCCATACACTGTACTTCACCATTATTCCCCATACACTGTACTTCACCACATTATTCCCCATACACTGTACTTCACCATTATTCCCCATACACTGTATTTCACCATTATTCCCCATACACTGTACTTCACCATTATTCCCCATACACTGTACTTCACCATTATTCCCCATACACTGTACTCACCCATATTTCCATACTCTCCCACCATATTTCCCATATTGTACTTCACCATTCTACATACTGTATCTTCACCATTATTCCCATACACTGTACTCTCACCATTATTCCCATACACTGTATTTCACTATTTCCATATATTGTATTTCACCATTATTCCCATACACTGTACTTTAACCATTATTCCCCATATTGTACTTTCACATTTCATATATTGTACTTCACCATTATTCCCTATACACCTTCACCATTATTCCCACACTGTACTTCACCATACCCCCATACACTGTACTTCACCATTATTCCCCATATACTGTACTTCACCATTATTCCACATACTGTACTTCACCATTATTCCCCCATACACTGTACTTCACCATATCTCCACACACTGTACTTCACTTTCTACATGTCCTATTTCCCCATATATTGTACTTCAATTATTCCACCATATACTGTACTTCACCATTATTCCCCACACTGTACTTCTACCATATTCCCCACACACTGTACTTCACCATTATTCTCACCCACTTACCATTATTCTATATTCACCATTATTTCTACATATTGTACTTCACCATTATTTCATATATTGTACTTCACTTCCCCACATGTCCCATTGTTCCTCACAATGTATTACCATATTCCCCATATATTGTATTTCACCATTATTCCCCATACACTGTACTCTCCATTACCCCATACACTGTACTTCTCACCATTATTCTCTATACTGTACTTCACCATTATTCCCCATACACTGTACTTCACCATTATTCCCCATACACTACTCTCACCATTATTCCCCATATACTGTACTTCACCATTCCCCATACACTGTACTTCACCATTATTCCCCATACACTGTACTTAACCATTATTCCCCATATTTGTACTTCACCATTATTTCCCCATATATTGTACTTCACCATTATTTCCCCATATATTGTACTTCACCATTATTCCCCCATACACTGTACTTACCATTATTCCCCCATATATTGTACTTCACCATTATTTCCCCATATATTGTACTTCACCATTATTTCCCCATACACTGTACTTCACCATTATTCCCCATACACTGTAATCTCACCATTATTCCCCATACACTGTACTTCACCATTATTCCATATACTGTACTTCACCATTATTCCCCATACACTGTACTTCACCATTATTCCCCCATACACTGTACTTTCACCATTATTCCCCATATATTGTACTTCACCATTATTCCCCATACATTGTACTTTCACCATTATTCCATACACTGTACTTACCATTATTCCACACACTGTCAGTACTTCACCATTATTCCCCATACACTGTACTTCACCATTATTCCATACACTGTACTTCACCATTATTCCCCCATATACTGTACTTCACCATTATTCCCCACACTGTATTTCACCATTATTCCCCATACACTGTACTTCACCATTATTCCCATACATTGTACTTCACCATTATTCCCATATACTGTACTTCACCATTATTCCCCATACTGTACTTCACCATTATTCCCATACACTGTACTTCACCATTATTCCCACACTGTGCTTCACCATTATTCCCCATACGCTGTACTTCACCATTATTCCCCATACACTGTACTTCACCATTATTCTATACACTGTACTTCACCATTATTCCCCATACACTGTATTTCACCATTATTCCATATATTGTACTTCACCATTCCCCATACACTGTACTTCACCATTATTCCCCATACACTGTACTTCACCATTATTCCCATACGCTGTACTTCACCATTATTCCCCATATATTGTACTTCACCATTATTCCCCATACACTGTACTTTCACCATTATTCCATACACTGTACTTCACCATTATTCCCCATACACTGTACTTCACCATTATTCCCCATACACTGTACTTCACCATTATTCCCCATACACTGTACTTCACCATTATTCCCCATATATTGTACTTTCACCATTATTCCCCCATACACTGTACTTCTACCATTATTCCCCATACACTGTATCTTACCATATTCCCCCATACACTGTACGTGACCATTATTCCATACACTGCTTTCACTATTCCCCATACACTGTACTTCACCATTATCCCCATACACTGTACTTCACCATTATTCCCCCATACACTGTACGTCTCCATTATTCCCCCATACACTGTACTTCATTAATTTAAATTACAGGCACAAAATTCATTAATAACCGAATTAACACAATAATAACAATGAAAATAATTAAACAACGAAATTTTAATTAAGAATTATGGTAATGATGTTAGCAATGTTAGTTCTTCTAGTTTGTGGCACATGACATGACATGACTGATATGACATATGACACATGACATATGACAGTAATATTTGCATGACTTGAACGATTGATTGCATGACACAGGAAATAATTTCAATAACTTACTGAATACCTGACGGACATTAAGTGACAAATCGCATGTTGGTCCGTTGCCGTGTGTGTGCGTCTGTCTGTCTATCTTACTGTCCGTGTGTGTCTGTCTGCGTGTGTGTGTGCGTGTGTGTGTGTGTGTGTAATAATAATAAATAATAATAATTAACGGTTTATTGAAAGAGCTTGGCAGCCAGAAGGGTGAAAATATACAGTTACATATTTGGGGAATGGGTTACGAATTACAAATAATATACAAGTAACATAAGTGACACAAATAAGACATATAATAACTAGATGGGAAAAGCTCAAACTACAGTTCATTTCAACATAGTGACAGTGTAAGGAGCAGTGTTTACTGGGAGTGAATACACTGATTTATTACAAGTTATTGATAATTTTTACAATGGTTGGGACTGGGCTGTTCTTATAGCGATCAGTTCGTGCATATGGGCTGGATGCGGTTGTGGTGTCGAACAGCAATTCTCGGACAAGGGATCTCAGGTGGTAGTAGGAGCCGGTGTCGGGGATGGTGTAAACTTCTTACCAAATTTGCAGATGAGGTCGTGGTGATGGTCAGTGAGAGTCAGGTCAGTGTGTTGAGCGCTCTTGATATGTGGGTAGGAAGGGGAGAATAATCTTGCATGCCCTCTTTGCACTTTTTCTAGGTGTTTACGTTGTGTGGCATTTAGGGAGGAAGACCAGGTGGAGGCATAGTGAGCTTGAGAAGTATGAATGTTGTGTAAACACTGAGGACTCGTGTGCAGGAACTCCGAGGACTTGAGTCGGCGGAGGAGGTGGGGGCAAACTGGAGATTGACAACTTCACTGACGTGTGGTTTCCAATTTAGTTTGTTGTCTATGGTGACGCCGAGGAGCTTCGTGGAATCTACAACCTGGAGTGTGTTCGGACCTAGAGTAATGGAAGGAGGTGGGACAATGTCGGGAGGGTTGATGTGCATAACCATGGTCTTGGTATGGTTGATGGTGACATGGTTGTTGGTGGCCCAGTTTTGGAGACTGTTCAATAAATCCTGAAGGGCGGTATAGTTGGGAGCAGAATTGTTGACGCTGATCCCAATGGTGGAGTCGTCGACATATTTCCAGCGAGCAGGGGTTTATCTTAGGGCATCATTGATGAGCATAAGGAAGCAGAGTGGTGCCGGGGGACGCCACAGGTGAGTGACTGAAAGGTGGAGACAGCCCTCGGAAGCGTACAGCTTGGCGTCGGTCACTGAGGAAGTCTGTAAGCCATGGTATAAGACTTCTCCGAAGCCCGAGGTCAATAGCTTTGTTGATGATTATATTGTGGTCGACTAGGTCGAACGCTTTAGTGAAATCAATGAAGGCGACAGCTACAGACGTTTTTCGTTTCTCGAGATGGCGGTATATGTAATCGAGAAAGATGACAAGACAGTGAGTGGTGGAGGAAGTTTTCATGTTGCCAAATGGATGAGGGTCTACGACTCCTGCAATATCAGCATAAGCCCAGTCGAACACTGTGTGTGTGTGTGTGTGTGTGTGTGTCTGTGTGTGTGTGTCTGTGGGTGACTGTCTTACTGTCTGTGTGTGTGTGTCTTACTGACAGTGTGTGTGTGTCTGTCTTACTGACAGTGTGTGTGTGTGTCTGTCTTACTGACAGTGTGTGTGTGTCTGTCTTACTGACAGTGTGTGTGTGTGTGTCTGTCTTACTGACAGTGTGTGTGTGTGTCTGTCTTAC
>NW_024727281.1:0-14081 GCF_018991925.1 Homarus americanus
GTAACCGAAATTAACGCTCTCCGACCACCAACCATTTCGATTGTCATGAAAATTATCTTCAGAACAGTTCTTTGGCCCTGAGAAGGGCCGAGTTATAGATGTCTGGTAGGTTTTGTTGTGCTTTTTGTTTTTCCCCAAGGAAGAGGACTTAAGCACGCTCTCCGCGGATGCGCCGAGCCAGCTGGATGTCCTTGGGCATGATGGTAACGCGCTTGGCGTGAATGGCACACAGGTTGGTGTCCTCGAAAAGACCCACCAGGTAAGCCTCAGAGGCTTCCTGCAGAGCCATGACGGCAGACGACTGGAAGCGCAGGTCGTCTTGAGGAAATCTGGAGCGATCTCGCACAGGCGCTGGAAGGAGCAGCTTCTGATGAGTAGCTCTGTGCTCTTCTGGTAACGACGGATCTCACGAAGGGCGACGGTTCCGGGCCTGTAACGATGGGGCTTCTTGACACCACCGGTGGCTGGGGCGGACTTGCGAGCTGCCTTGGTAGCAAGCTGCTTCCGTGGAGCCTTGCCTCCAGTGGACTTGCGGGCAGTCTGTTTAGTACGGGCCATCTCGACGACGAAATAGTCAATACGGGCGGCCCGGCAGGCGGGCGGGCTTATATACAGACATTCTCCACCTCAGTGGCCACCTCATTAGCCACGAGTGCCGCATGCGTCATCCGCAAGCTACGCCCCACCTCCAAGAGGGAGGGACGGCCTTGGATGAACGATACTACCGCTGCGTCCACAGCACGCCACCTACTCCCACCAAACCGTGGGCGAAGCCACACACACTCTCTCTCCCTCACCATGAACGGATACGAGTTTGTTAACGTGGCGCGGATACGTCCGGACACGCCGACCTGCCCCAAGAAACTAAACCTCCTAGTTCTCCAGAAGTTTTTCGAAGCTAATGGGATCGTGGGGGTCACCAAGGTAGAACGCCTAAAGCTCCATGGTGACATCAAGATCACCTTCGCCGAGATGGGCATGCCCGCTCAACTCGCGGCGATCCCAGACATCAACGGCATTCCTTTTAAAATGTTTGCCTTCATGTGGGACAACTTGAAGCTGGGTGTAATCTCCCACGCCGAAATTGCCCACATGGACAAAGCAGAGCTGAGTGAGCTCCTCAAGGAGCAGCAGCTCCAAGTTGTGAAGAAGCTGTCCGACACCACTGCCCTCATCGGACACCACTCCACCCTACCCAAGGAAGCTCAACTGGCGTGGGTAACTATGCCAGTCAAGCCCTACTGCAGACCAAAACGGTGTTACAAATGCCAGCACTATGGACACACTGTAAACAAGTGTGAGGCGCAGGAAGACACCTGCTCCATGTGTGGCAGCCCTGGACACCGCTACACGGCCTGCCCCAACACAGAGAAAAAATTCGTTGCCTGTGGTGGCCCACACTCCTCCGCCGACCGGACCTGCCCCAGATGGAAGGAGGAATGCAGGGTAGCCAAGGCTCGTCTTGAGAAAAAACTGAGCTACAAAGAGGCCCTCCTTGCTGTACGCTCCCAAGAAAAGAAAAAACCAGCAGTAAAGAAAAACCAAGAAAAGAAAACTCAACAGAAGCAGCCCACCACACAGAACCAAGAACACCACGTGGCCCGTGGTGCTGAAGCCCACGCGGCCAGTGGTGCTGAAGCCCACGTGGTCAACCTCTCCCTCTCTGAATTCTTCCACACCTATGAGGACTTAAAATACGAGGAAGACGAACAAGAAGACCCAAACACAAACGAATGGACAATTCAAGAGAGCAAGAAGAGAAGGAGAGAGAGAAGAAAATCGACATCAAGCTAAGAAGACCAAGACATCCCCTCCACACAAGAAACCAAAACACAATCAAGCCGACCAAGCACTGAACATCCATTGCCCAACCCAACACGCACCTGACGCCTGACCTGACGCTTGACCTGACGCTTGACCTGACGCTTGACCTGACGCTAGCCTGGCCTTGTCTTGTCGCCTCCCTGCCGCGTCCAGCCGGGTTGTTGCTGCTGCCCCCATCTTATAATCCCTCACGCAAGCGGTGTTTAGCCACTGCATCTGTTCTCTCCTCCTAAAATTCACTTCAATCCTCCCTTTATTCTTCTCCTGAACCTCCTTCCCCCCTGTCACTAGCATTTTTCGATTTCGATTCGGCGAAGCCACACCAGGACCACCTGTAGTAGCAACCACAACAACATGACTGGACGAGGCAAAGGAGGCAAGGGACTTGGAAAGGGTGGCGCCAAGCGTCATCGTAAGGTGCTTCGTGACAACATCCAGGGTATCACCAAGCCCGCCATTCGTCGTCTAGCTCGGCGTGGAGGTGTTAAACGTATATCCGGCCTCATCTACGAGGAGACCCGCGGCGTCCTCAAGGTGTTTCTGGAGAACGTCATCCGTGACGCCGTCACCTACACCGAGCACGCAAAAAGGAAGACCGTCACCGCCATGGATGTGGTTTATGCCCTGAAACGGCAGGGCCGCACCCTTTATGGTTTTGGTGGTTAATCAACCTGATGGACGGGCGCACACCACCACCACCACCACGACAAACAAATATACGGACCTAATTTTAGGTCCACATTTAAATCGCTAAAGAGTTGGTTAGACACTGAGTAAATCGTTGAAAATATATCCAATAACATGATCCTCTCTAATTCTGGACTTGTGGTATGAGTATAGGTTGTGTGTGAACGTGTTGGAACCACTTCCTAATAATTGTCAGTCAGTCAGTCAACATTCACCTAACCTCCAGGTACCTCACCTAACTTCCTGTAGCGTCACCGAACCTCACGAAATGTAACCCAATGTAGTTTATAATCTATCCTAACATGACATAACATAACCACGCACTATATTACTTCGGTAAGAGTAATGAGTTTTAATACGCAAAGTTGCAGTTAGCATTCATTCATACATACATACATACATACATACATAACATGCTAGTGGCAGGGGGGATTGAAGTGAATTTTAGGAGGATAGAATAGGTGCAGTGGCTAAACAGCGCTTGCGTGAGGGACTTTAAGCAGCAACTCGCCTGGATGCGGCAGGATAGAGTCAGGTCAAGCGTCCGGTGCATGTTGGGTTCCGCCATGGTTTCTCAGTGTTTGGTCGGCTTGATTGTGTGTGTGTTGTTTTCTTGTTTGGAGGAAATGTCTTGGTATTCTTCTTCTTAGCTTGAAGTTGATTTTCTTCTAACTCTTCTCCTCTTGTTGTTCGTCTTCCCCGTGTCTGCTATCATTCTGTAAAGACTCTATATATGTATGTAGGTATGAGTGAGTAACAGTTGCCGGTTACAGTGATACTTCATATTCGCTGGTGTTGTACTGTATGGCTTCGGTATTTCTTAATATACAAACGGCACCGTTAGGGGATTGAGGTATTTAAAAACCAGCCTACATTACTTATATATAGAAATAAATAATGTGGCTTGGACAATAATGACGACTACTCTCTCCTACCTAACCCAAACAAGGGCTTTTCGAAAGTATACATTGGACACAATTGACTTAGTACATACATTGGTGGTTTAACAAAAGCCCTCATTAGAGAAAGGTGAAGGAGCACACAGTGAACATACAGATTAATGTTTGCACGCATAGATCATGTAAGGTGAGGTGTTGAACACCAGACACGTAGTGTAGTAACTCCCTCACAGATGGCGTTATGAGGGGCCTGATGATGTAGCAGTTACCTCACAGATGGTGTTATGAGGAACTTCACATGATGATGCTGTAGCAAAACATTCACTACGTGGTGTCGTAGCATCTTGGGGACACCACGTGGTCCACATGACTCACTCATTCAAGTGGGTGAGGTGTGGTCCCAGGCCTCTCTATCGTGGAGTCTCAGGGGAAGTATAACCGGGTACCTGGGACCTCACTGTGTGAAGGTGGTTAGCTAGCTTGGGTAAGACTCAACTGCCGAGTTGTTTTTCACTGAGTTAAGCACTGTTCACCACTATTCATCACTGGTTCCATTCCTTTGCCAAATGAGGTAGTACCTTATGGCAAGAACTTGTTGATAGTCCGGTGGGGAGGAGGGTTCAGGGGAGTGAGTTGGTATGGGCCAACATATAAATAATAATAATAATAATAATAATAATAATTAACGGTTTATTGAAAGTGCTTGGCAGCCAGAAGGCTGAAAATATACAGTTACATATTTGGGGAATGGGTTACGAATTACAAATAATATACAAGTAACATGAGTGACACAAATAAGACATATAATAACTAGCTGGGGAAAAGCTCAAACTACAGTTCATTTCAACATAGTGACAGTGCAAGGAGTAGTGTTTACTGGGAGTGAGTACACTGATTTATTACAAGTTATCGATAATTTTTACAATGGTTGGGACTGGGCTGTTCTTATAGAGATCAGTTCGTGCACGTATGGGCTGGATGCGGTTGTGGTGTCGAAGAGCAATTCTCGGACTAGGGATCTCAGGTGGTAGTAGGAGCCGGTGTCGGGGATGGTGTAGAAGCTTCTTACCAAATTTGCAGATGAGGTCGTGGTGATGGTCAGTGAGAGTCTAAAGGGTCGGTCAGTGTGTTGAGCGCTTCTTGATATGTGGAGTAGGAAGGGTAGAGAATAATCTTGCATGGCCTCTTTTGCACTTTTTCTAGGTGTTTACGTTGTGTGGCATTTAGGGAAGAAGACCAGGTGAGCTTGGGAAGTATGAATGTTGTGTAAACACTGAGGAGCTCGTGTGCAGGAACACCGAGGGACTTGAGTCGGCGTAGGAGGTGGAGACGGAAACTGGAGGATTTGATAACTTCACTGACGTGTGGTTTCTAATTTAGTTTGTTGTCTATATGTATGTGTGTGTGTGTGTGTATATACTACTGTACTTTTTAGATCCTCCTACGCAACCTAACCTATTATAGTTAAGTATAGTAGGCTATACACTATTTTGTTAGTATGTGTTATAAAATGTAATTGCATGTTATTATTATTAATATTATTATTATTAATATTATTATTATTCTTATTATTATTAGTATTATTATTATTATTATTATTATTTTTATTATTGTTATTATTATTACATACTAATATAATACTAAGTTGCCCACCAGATTTCCTCAGAGATGGGAGGAGCACATTGGCGGCGGTGTTGTTTATACTCCGCCCGATTACTGATTCCTATTCACCGAGCCAGAGCTGGCGGGCGGCGTGTTATGTGCCACGTTTTGTTTCCCATTGGGCGTACCGCTCAGCTGGGGAGTTGGAGATTTCATAAAAAGAAAGTTTGAGTGGAGAGCACACCTTTTCCTTCACATACAGTTATCTTAGACCATCTACTAGTATAATAGTTTGCACAAAAATACTCTACACTCTTTATAGGTTATTGTTATGTTGTTGTTTTTTTTTTTACTTCTCATCAGATTGTGCATTCAACTAATATACACTAATAGTGTGTTTATTATTATGTTTTATAGTATTATTTCGTAAAATATTGGGTAACACAATTATAGTCACTAGTATAGTCTATTATATTATTGGGGTTTATAGCAGTTTGTGGTCTAATAGTATCATGCTTTATGAGTGGTGTTCTATGTAGTGATGATTAGGCAATAAAATATGCTTTGGGTGTTTATAGCAGTTTGTGGTCTACTAGTATCATGCTTTATGGGTGGTGTTCTATGTAGTGATGATTAGGCCATAAAATATGCTTTTGGTTTATTGCTAACAAAATATACTTTGCTCTACCGCTGTAGTGCAATACATGGTGAAACTTACATACACCGTTAATAAAGTATTGATGGAAGAAGAAGTAAGAGGAAGAATTGTGGAGGTAATGAACAGTGAGACAATGTATAGCCTCCGGGATGGCGGCAGCGTTTCTGTTATTAATATATAATAAGACAATAGGAAAATATGTTGTTGTCTCTACCTGTATTATTACCTTTGCGATAGCATGGTTAAATTTGGGGAGGACAGAGGAAGGAGCAGGAGGTTAGGAAGGGATTTGTAGTGGGAGAGATAGTGTCTGTGATCCTCGGATCACCACTCCTCGGATTATGTCAGTTCAAGTTTAGAAGCTCAATCAACTTTCCCTGATTACGAATTGGCAACCTTTCGATTTACAACAGGTACCTACTTACTGCTACAGTAGGTAGGTGAACAGGGACCAAGGGGGCTAGGAAGAGTGTCCAAACAACTTGCCTGTGTGATGTAGTCGTGGCCAGAATTAGGTTAGGATACAGACACATCTGGCTAGTTAGTAACGCTGTACCCATACCGGAACACTCAGCATGTAAACTTTGTGATACACCTTTAAAGCACTATATTATTGAATGTGACACTGTCAAAGACATCTTGAACTATGTCATTACTTCATTGAGGACATTACATTCTTGCTGTTTATCCCAAATTGGCTAGCCCACACACTGATTAGTCTACAATTACAATATGACTCCAATGTATGCTGCTGGTAAATGTGTACTGTCAATGAACCAGAGTGAAAATAAGGTCGCCTCCCTTGCTGCTGCTGCTGCTGCTCTGCTTCTGCCCTTCTAAGTCCCGTTTAAGTCCCCCACCCCAGGCCCCCACAACCGCCCTTCACATCTACACCATTCAAAATCAATTTCACTCATTTCCACAATACTATGCTAATTACACGTAAAATAGAGTGTTATCCTGCAAAACGTTGATGTCGTATATTTCTCTCTTTAAGTGATATCCTGTGGCTCCGAAAGGAGCCTGTTTGGTTAGGTTGTCTTGTGTGAACGAACCTTGGGTTCTTATTTCTTCTCTGTCTTCTTGGGGAGGAGCACAGCTTGGATGTTAGGAAGGACACCCCCTTGGGCAATGGTGACTCCAGACAGGAGCTTGTTCAGCTCCTCGTCATTGCGAATGGCAAGCTGAAGATGACGCGGGATAATGCGGGTCTTCTTGTTGTCGCGGGCGGCGTTACCGGCCAGCTCGAGCACTTCTGCTGCCAGGTACTCCATGACGGCTGCAAGGTACACAGGGGCACCTGCACCAACACGCTCAGCATAGTTGCCTTTACGCAAGAGACGGTGGATCCTACCCACGGGGAACTGGAGTCCGGCCCTGCTAGAACGGGACTTTGACTTGCCCTTCACCTTGCCTCCCTTGCCGCGTCCTGACATGTTGCTGCTGCTGCTTTTCGTGATAGGAGTTAAATTTCCGCCCGCCACCTTGGTCTTTTATACCAAGCTCAGGATCAGGCCAGGTGGCCGTCTCGCGGACCCAACCAATGTAAGAGAGCCGTAGCTGCAGCCAGTCTGATCCTGAGCGGCCCGCTCGGTATATAAGGAAAAGTTAGTCGGGCCAGTTTTCAATTCTCTCGCTCCGCGCCACGAGTAACTGTGCCGCCATGCCTCCCAAAACTTCCGGAAAGGCTGCCAAGAAGGCTGGAAAGGCCCAGAAGGCCATTGCCAAGGGTGACAAGAAGAAGAAGCGCAGGAGGAAGGAAAGCTACAGCATCTACATCTACAAGGTACTGAAGCAAGTGCACCCCGACACAGGAGTCTCCTCCAAAGCTATGTCCATCATGAACTCTTTCGTGAACGACATCTTCGAGCGCATCGCTGCCGAGGCTTCCCGCCTGGCGCACTACAACAAACGCTCCACCATTACAAGTCGGGAAATCCAGACAGCTGTCCGACTCTTGCTGCCCGGTGAACTGGCCAAGCATGCCGTGTCTGAGGGCACCAAGGCTGTCACCAAGTACACCTCTTCCAAGTAAGAGGTTACTTGTGCACAACAAACACGCCATCCCACTACTACAACTTAATCGGCTCCATCGGAGCCACAGTTACATGTTAAAGAGACAGTTACCGACAGTGATATATTGAGAGGGAAATAAATAAAAAAAATTATAATAATCTGCATTCTCTATTGGCGTAGAAACAGGACTAAATCGAAACATAATAAATAAATAAATAAATTCTGCGTGGAGTACTTTTACACCCACTGCAAAGTGACATACATGGAGTGTGTTTGGGCTTCATTTCTTGTTTGCAGCACGCCTATTTCATGTAAACAATTTATTTTATTTTATTTTATTTTATTTTAGTTATTTATTTATTTATTTATTTACTTACTTATTCTTTATATATTTATTTGTTACTAGCTCTTGTTTGTTGCACCCACCCACCTCCCGAATTGATGACCTACTATACATTCGTGCCTGCACGAATGTTACCAACTTACCGTTAGGCGATTTGGGTAACCGAAATTAACGCTCTCCTACCACCAACCATTTCGATTGTCATGAAAATTATCTTCAGAACAGTTCTTTGGCCCTGAGAAGGGCCGAGTTATAGATGTCTGGTAGGTTTTGTTGTGCTTTTTCTTTTTCCCCAAGGAAGAGGACTTAAGCACGCTCTCCGCGGATGCGCCGGGCCAGCTGGATGTCCTTGGGCATGATGGTAACGCGCTTGGCGTGAATGGCACACAGGTTGGTGTCCTCGAAAAGACCCACCAGGTAAGCCTCAGAGGCTTCCTGCAGAGCCATGACGGCAGACGACTGGAAGCGCAGGTCAGTCTTGAAATCCTGGGCGATCTCACGCACCAGGCGCTGGAAGGGCAGCTTCCTGATGAGTAGCTCTGTGCTCTTCTGGTAACGACGGATCTCACGAAGGGCGACGGTTCCGGGCCTGTAACGATGGGGCTTCTTGACACCACCGGTGGCTGGGGCGGACTTGCGAGCTGCCTTGGTGGCAAGCTGCTTCCGTGGAGCCTTGCCTCCAGTGGACTTGCGGGCAGTCTGTTTAGTACGGGCCATCTCGACGACGAAATAGTCAATACGGGCGGCCCGGTTGTTGTTGTTGTATAGATTGTCGGACCGTAGTCCGACACGGGCCTTTGCCTATAGGCGGCCCGTTTGGTGGTTCCGGCTGGAGCTCCAGGAGCAGCCAGACCGGATTGGGATTGGAGGTGGTCCCACCTGCAGATTGGAGGGATACTGCAGGTTGCAAGTGTGAGCGGACCCCCGATCAGTGGACGCTTACCACCGGCCCCCACTCTTGGACGTGGTCAGCCTCGGAGTGGCGCGCCCCCCGAACTGGGGTCCGCACTTGCTGGGAGAGGATGCTTTCTAAGCTATCTGGGTGGTGGGTATCGTGTGATGACCCGGAGTAGGTGGTGAATGTGGTCTGTATGGGCCTTTCGGGTTAGAGTGGCCGCTGGTGTTGTGTGTGTTTCTTGGGAGATTTGAGTTCTGTCTCGGAGGCTTTGTGTGACCTCGCAATCGAGGAGATAGTGTTCGAGTGGGTTGGCTGCTGGCTCCTGACAGTAGGTGCATTCCGTGACGTCATTTCCGATCATCTGCCAGGAGCACTTGTACCCTAGTCGTAGTCGGTGAAGGCTGACTTGGGTTTGTCTTGGAGTTTTCTTGTCAGCGAAAGGTGGTTCCCCTTTTGTGGCCGCCAGGTACCATTTGGCTGATTAGGAACCAGCGTTGAGTGCATGAAGGAAGCTCTTTTTGATGTGGAGCTTGGTAGTCTTTCTGAGGTGATTCTTGATCTGTTGCACGATACTAGAACGTGTAGCTGCCTTGGCTGCTTCGTCTGCCACGTCGTTTCCTCCGATCCCTACATGACTGGGAATCCAGTGTAAGACGACTGGTCGGTTTTGGCTTTGGAATTCCTGTAGCTGCGCGAGGATCGAGGTGATGATGTGGGCGTTGTCTCTTGGTTGACTGTGTTGCAGCGCTTGCATGGCCGATTTCGAGTCCGTGTGAATTATGACGGACTTGTTGTGTTGTGTTGCAGCGTGTTGTAGGGCCTTTGAGATTGCTACCAGTTCTGTTTGTAGGGTGGAGCAGTCGTTGGAAAGTCTCCATTTGAGGGTCTGACCTTGGGTGTAGAAGGCCGCTCCGGATCTGTGATGTTTTGGGTCCACCGAGCCGTCTGTGAAGTATGATGCTGCATCGGCCGGTGTCTCGGTGGCTATGGCTTGGAGAGATATTTTTTTGAGGTCCTCCTTCTGGAGGTTGGCTTTACTGTCGCCGAGGTCGGTGAATTTGAGTGTGGCTGGTGGAGGGCTCCATGGTGGAGGAACAGTGTAACCATTGTCTCGTGTGTCTTGGTTGTTCTTGACGAGTGTTTCTGCTTGCAGGTGTCGGATGACCTCGCTTGCCTCGTGCGACCAGGTGGCCCCTCGCACTCTGTGGTCCAGGTGGAGGGAGGCACTGATTCGAATCTTGGCAGCTGTGGGCTTGTCTGCTCTGCAGATTTTGGCGAGGAGACCGGCTGTCACCTGCTTGACTCGTACTGCCAGGGGTGGTAGCTCGGTTTCCATTTGCAGATTGCAAATTCTGGTCCACATGGGTGCTCCGAGCATGGTCCTGAGAGCATTGTTTTGAATGACTTCTAGCTTAGCTATTTGGTCTTCTCTCAGTCCAATGAGTGCTGGAGCACTGTAATCTACCAGCGATCTGATGGCGGCTGTGTAGTAGGCTTTGAGCACATGAAGGTTTGCTCCTGCGGATTTGCTGGTGTGCGACCTCATTATATTGTGTCTGCTCTTCGTCCTGTGCCTGAGATACTCGAGTTGCGGCTTGAAGGTGAGTTTCTGGTCAAACCAGATTCCAAGACACTGGTGGGCGTTGGTCCAGACTACCGGCGTGTTTTGTATGGAGAGCGTCTTGTCTGGTGTGTCTGTGCAGATGGCCATCGCTTTCGACTTGGCTGGATTTATCTTGAGTCCAAGTCTGTTGCACTCCTCTTCTATAAGTTGGAGTGCGTGTTGCGTGTTGGCTAGTCTGTTCGATCCTCTTACTATGAGCTGTAAGTCGTCCGCATAGCATAGGAGCTTGGCTGTTTGTCTGAAGGGCAGTTTGACTAGATTTTCCATCAGGACATTGAACAGCATTGGACTGAGGATGCCTCCTTGTGGGGTTCCGTTTTCGTGGACCCTGTAGCTTGAGGTTGCTCCCTGAAAGCGTACTCGTGCTTCTCTCTGTGGGAGGTAGTTCTGGATCCACCCCAGCAACCTTCCTTTGACGCCTTTTTTAGCGAGCGTAGTTGTAATGGCCAAAGGATTTGCTAGTTCGAAGGCTTTCTCCAGGTCGAGGAAGACCACCAGAGCTGGTTTGTTGTCCACTGTGCTGAGTATCTCGGCGATGTTGTTGCCTGTGCCGGTGTTCTCGGTGTAAGCAAAGATGTGAGGGTGTGGGCTGCCTACTTTCCACTTGAGTCGGTTGAGAGCCATTCTTTCTCCGGTCTTAGCTATGCAGCTGAGAAGGGAGATGGGCCTCGGCTTGTCTGGTTCTCTGGGCTTCGGAATGGGCTGTATATCTGCCTTCTTCCATTCCGGTGGGAGTCTTTGTGCTGTCCACGAAGCATTGATGGCTTGCAGCAGAGCCTCGTGTCCGGCTGTACCGGCATGAGAGAGCATGGAGTAGGTTATCCTGTCGGCCCCTGGAGCTGTATCCTTGCTTCGTTTTAGCGACTTCTGGAGTTCTTGCTGGTTGAATGGTCTGTCAGTGTCATCTTCACTGTTGCAGGCCTCTTGGATCGTCTGGAGTCTGACCTGTCGCAGACGCCGTTGTGTCTCCTCCGCCTGTCTCGGGAGGTTCTTCGTTGCTGCTCGGTCAGAGAACAGTTTTGCAAGTCTCTCGGCTTCTTCTTCTGGGTTGGGATGAGTTGGTGGTGGTGGTGTCGCCTTCCCAGATGCCCTTCGGATCTGGGCCAACATCTTGCCCAGGGAGGTGTGCTCGTTCAGTTCGGAGCACCACTTGAGCCAGCTTACGTTTTTAATTTCTTCCTTCTCTTCCCTGGTATCCTTGACTATGACTTGCAGGAGATGTCTGTTTGTTGCCGTGGGATGTCTCCTGTAGTTTCTTCGGGCCATGTTCACTCTGTGGTTGAGTTCTTTCACCCTGGGACAGTAGTACCAGTAATCATTGTACTGTCTTGATGTGGGTTTTGTTTTTGGGATAGCCTCTTCTGCAGCTAGGTGAAACGCCTCGACCAATTGGTGGTGGAGGGTTGTCTCATCCGCGGGTGCTGCGCCGGCCGGCTGTGATTTTTCGCGCCACTTAGCCAGGTGTTTCTTGAAGAGTCCCCAGTCTGCCTTTTGAGTGTTGTATCTCCATCTCGGGGGGGGGGGAGTGGGGAGTTTGTTCACCTTCAGCGTTGTTAGGGTGGCGAAGTGGTCACTGGTCAGCGTGGGGTGTATCTGCCAGGAGGCCGAAGGCTGTAGTGCACTGGAGACGAAGGTTAGATCTAGCCTTCCTCCCCTAGTGTGGGTGGGCTCTCCGGTGTTCAGGAGGCAGATCTCGGGTGTATCTTGAAAGGTGGTGTATAGGTGTAGGCCGTCTTCATTTGTGGGGCTTGCCGAGCTTAGGAAGGGAGGATGTGCGTTGAAATCCCCTCCTATGAGTGTGGCGTGGTCGGCGGCCGAAGCAAATAATTGAGTAACCTCCAGTGAGCCCCTTGGGTTCTTGTAGATGTTGTGAACAGTTAATTCCCGTTCTAGGAGGGTTACTTTGACGGCCTGTGTCTCGATGTTTTCCCCACATGGAAATTGCTGCGTGACATCGGCGGAGGGTATGCTTGACTTGACTAAGATCATACATCCTCTTGTTGACGCCTGCGTGAAATGCCTCCTGTATGTCTTGTAACCGCTGAATTTGAAACAGTGGTGTTCTTGTAGAAGTGTTTCTTGTAGGAGTATGATGTCAAGCTTGTCCTTGGCTGCTGCTTCTTGTAGGAGGTGTTTCTTGTTTTTGATGCCCTGGGCATTCCATGTTAGGATGTTCAGGGTGCTGACGTTTTCCACCACTGTTTCATCGGGGACTTCTGGTGGTCCTCGATGGAGATGTCCAAGTTCGATTCCAACTGAATCAGGTCCATGTCTTCGTGTTCTGTGGTTTTTGCCTTCTGGGCCGTGGTTCGGTTCAGGGGAGTTGAAACGTCCAGTTTCTTTCTGGGAGCTGTCGGTATCTTGGGGGCTGTCGGTGTCTTGGGTTCTCTGGTGGCCTTCTTCGGTGTAGAGTGTACCTCGGCTGTTACTCGTGTGCGGACCGGCGTGGCTTCCTCCACTGAGGTGGCTGGAACTGTGGCGACTTGCCCGAGGACGCTCCCCATGAGTATTTGGAGCTGTGTGGGTTGGATCTTGTGGCCCAGTAGTCCGGCTAGGCCCTCCGCGAAGGTCGTCAGTACATTGGCTAGGTCTGATATGTGTATCATTCCTTCTGGTGCCTTGGTGTGTGCTTCTTTTGTCTTTCTCGTGGTTGTCGTTCTCTGCTGCTTGGGTGGCTGAGGTGTGGCTGTAGTGAGGCCAGGAAACTGGGCTGCACTTTGGGTGTTGACTGGCTGAGGAGGTTGTCTTTGTTGTTTGGGCCTTTGGGTTCCCCACACGAAGGTACTTGGTGGGGCTGGTGTGTAGGCGGTGGGGGCCGGTCTTGCTGCTGGTCGGTTTGCCTGGACCCTCTTTGTTCTCTCGGAGCATCCAGGATTCCAGGCGTGGTGTTTGCCCCCGCAGTTGGCACACTTGGGGGCAATTTTTTCCCCCTTTTTCAGTTTGGTGAGGCAGGACTGTGTGCCGTGCTTCTGTGCGCAGACTGCGCAGATTTCCCTGTACGTGCACCTTGTCTGATGGTGCCCGTATTTCTGGCATCTGAAGCATCGCAGGGGCTCTGGGACGAAGGGCCTCACTTCGTAGATCCCCCAGGTTTTGAGGTCTATGGTGCTGGGGTGTGAGCCGTAGTGCGTTATGAGGACTTGTTTCGTGGTGGCCGTCTTGTCGGACAGGGGAGAGCATCTCTCGGCTTTTAGGATCTTCGGGTGGTTCTCCAGGGGTTCGAGAGGTAGTTCCTTTGGGTACCGGAGGACTACCGACTTCATCAGTTTCTGGGCGGGGTCTAGCTTGGTTGAAGTAATGGTGGTGGTGTTTTGTAGGTAAGTGTCGAGGGTGGTGGCGGAGTTCTTGTCTTTGGGGTGAGCGATCATCTCCCCCTTTAGGTTGGGCCGCACTGAGAACTTGGCCAGTGGGTTTTGCTTTTCCATCTCTGTGACGGCGGCATATGTTGTTTTTGCGTCCGTTTTCGTGATCCGGAATTTTGGCAGTGTCGTTGGAGGTGAGCTGGTGGTGGTGATGGGTGCCTTGGGGGC
>NW_024727282.1:0-37500 GCF_018991925.1 Homarus americanus
ATTGTCAAGTGAATCTTTGTTACTATTGAGTCTTCCCGACGTTTACTCTCTTGGACGATAAGAACGAAGTAAACAATATGTATACACTGATGTACTGTGTTTAAGTGTAATAAGATATAATGTAACTTTCAGATTCACCCCAAGATTATAATGTTTTTACCATACCGAGTTGTGATGTGCTTTGATCTGCAAGGAATAGTAGTATGCTGTGGTTACCATACAGAAGGGGATAATGCTGTAACTTATAGTATCAGACTCTCCACGTGTTGGGGTTCATCATTCTATGTTTATAATGTTTTAAGTTTCGTTATATCAAGGTGTGATACATTGTGTCTCATATGTCGAGTTGTGATGTGCTGTGCTGTGCTGTAACGTGGGTCTTCGTGCTCTGCTGTGATGTATTGTATTTTATTATACCAGGTTGTGATGCCAAAGTCAGGCAGTGTCAAAAGTCTTATTTGGCTCAGAATTAATTAAAAGGTCACAGTATATTTTCACAGCTATAGTGCAGCTTCATTGAGCAGAAAACTCTTTTATAAACTCTAATTTGTACCTTTGAGCTTAATAAAAAAACTATAAATTGTTTTAATTTACCAACACCAACGTGCAATTACATTACTCCAAAATTAAAGATAAATACAGTACACAGATCTATACGAAAGAGGACTATAAATTTTGGCAGGCTATAATACCTCTGACATATAGGAATAACTCAACACCACACTCGTTGAATCCATTAATTATTGGTTTGGCTTACAATATTATTCTTATATGATAAAAAGTTGTTTTGTCTTGCCACATTGAAGCAAAAAGTTCTACTACAGAGGATCCCAAAAACGTTGTACTGTAGAGTGTTGAGATATGTTAGTTATGAGACACAGTCCTGTATGAACCACGAGTCATACTCTTGATTTAGAAATATAAGTTTAGGCTGGGAGAAGAACGTGTATGGGTTAAGTACTTCAATACAAAAATAAGTGTATTTACAATTTGAAAATATATATATAATTCATTTGTATGAATACTGAATCACTGTAAGAATAACTTGGTATTTGTACTATTATTCTTGAGTGTAAGACAATATATGACACAATGGACAGGATCCTCAGTGTTCTTTTTGTAATTCTTTGGACCAATCGTAGAGATATTTTATTTATTGTGTACACTTATAGGTTCTTGTCGTCATGAATATTTGCGAGTGACGGACAGACGGCTGATACAACATAATGAACATCATATTACACTTGTTTGATAATATTGTTTTATTGGCAGCTATAATGATAATAAAAATAAATTTAATTATGAAATTCATTATCATTTAAGATGATATTTAAAAATTCAAAATAATAAAAAATTACGAATACTTTAACTTAGCTGCAACAACCGTATGTTACGCGATGGTAGTTAGAAAAGGTATTCATATAGGTTACCTTAACGCAGCAAAAATTGAGTATTCCAAATCTATATTCTTCCTTATGACAATTTTCTCACTCAAACAAATGTATGAGCAAATTGAGAACTAAGGATTTTTTTTTACTTTGCAATAACGACAAGCAAAATGACGTAAGACACACACACACACACACACATACATCGTTTCTCATTCTTGATCTTTTTTGTGTGTGTACTTATTTACGGACACGGCAGAGTTGGTACCTCTTGCCTCACTCTCCCACGGCGGGGGTAAATGAGTATTGTTGTTAGACTTGTTTTGTGGTAATGGCTAAAACTAATTGGGAACCACTGATTCAGAGTAAGAAGGCGGGAGCAAACGACTAGCCTTGAGGCACTCCGGCATTATTGAGAATGTAGTTTAACTCTGAACTACCCACAACTGCACGGATGTGATAGTTAAAGAAAAAGAATTTACAGACTATTAAAAAATCCGGAAGAATTACAGAAGTTCAGCAAGGCGAACCTGATGTCAGATTTGCTTCAAGTCCATTTACTTCTGTCCTAAAATGATCAGGGAGCCATTGTATGTATTGAACTGTGGAGTGAAATCATCGAGGTTGATAACTGTAACACAATGGCTGGAAGAAATAGAAAATATGTTGTAAAGTTATAACTACGGGAGCGGGGAGGATCAGAAGAAACGGAGGCTCCTGTGTTTCAGTAAGGAAGAAATGCTGTACAGTATACCAATGGGTGGACCCACATCAGCACTCCCCCTTTCTCGCTTCCTGAGAGCGCGTCGGGAGGCGTCTTTATTCTCCCAGGATTTTTCGCTCCTTATGATCTTCCTAAAAATCAAGTCCCTGTACTATCATGCGTTGGTATTAAGGAGCAACATTATAACTTCTACCTTTTGCCAGTATGGACGATTCTTTAAAGTAATAATGACCCAAAGTCCCGAGGAACTGAACTGACAAAAGGATAATTTAGAGTAAGAGAAAGTAATGACTACAGAAAGTTTAACGAAATATAACGTACGTGAATGATGTGAGTGGAGTGCAGTGGGGTAAATGGAGCCTAAGAAAGCCTTTAACGGCAGCAAAAGGCTATAGGAGGCTAGCCCTTTTGACCTTCCATTATTTCTCCCGCGGTAGTACTTCCTCTGGGCGTCCGAGGCTAACAGATTACCACCCTGAGCCACAATGGTTTCCCTGCTGCTCTTCCCCCTGGCTTAATCATTCCTCCCCCACAGATGATGATGATGATGGTATTCTGATGACGAAACTCAATGTACCTTACCGTTAACTTTATTATCTCATTAGATTTACAGTAATGACGCGGTGACCGACTTTATTGTCTAACTTGTAATAAATCTTTGATAATGATGATGTTTTTACCGCCGGTCGATTAGCTCTAGTCAAAGCACCATGAAGGTAAAGGAGCCAGAGACTCAGTGACTCTTCCCAACATTCTCCTACTACCCAGATTTAAACATACATCACATATAGGTTATGCCGAGGCATAATTTAGTTTTATAATTTTAGTGAACTAGGTGTTCTGTGACAAGCAGCAGGTTTTTGGGGGCAAGCTTGGAGAGATTTTCTTGTATGTATTGATGTATTACAATGTAAGAATTTTCAGGATTGCATTGCATAATTTTTGTTATGATTTACCTACGTATTGTAAGCCTTGATCAGAGGAGAACGTTCTAGAACTTCCCATGCGTATCTCGTTCCGACTTCCAGTTTCTGGATGGTGCTAGGATATTCTAGGGTAGATACAAGTAATAGAAGCTCCCTTCTAGGGGCGTCTGATGAGGTATATAAAACATGACACATGACAAATTCCCACATTCCACCGCCTCTTGCCCCACTGGAAAATTACAAAAAAAATGCAATATTTACGAAACATGATATTTATTTGCAATAAAAAGTTTGGTAGGGCGTTCATTGTGAACTATTTTGATAAATACCTGTAACCTGTGTAACGTGAACGTACCCGAATACTAAGCAATGACCACTACTGTTATATTTATCTCGCACCTTTTCCCGCCATGCCACCATCATTTGTCATTTTGATCATACATTACATGAGTCTCCCGATGACATCTGCCAGACAGCGCCTACCAGAACCTTACCAACCATAGTATACTGTGGCTAGTTTATGAACAGCTCCAGACATAACTCTATTTTACTGTATTTCAGTTGTTACTACGTTAAGTTCAGATTACTTAACCAACCCTCTTTACTTGATACCAAATGCATTTACATTGTTGATCTTATATTCTGTATCCTTAGGCCTGATGCTTCTCGCCCGCTGGGTTATTTTCTCCCCTTCCTACTCCACATATCAAGAAGCACTCAACACACTGACCCTCTCGGCTCTCTCTGATCATCACCACGACCTCATCTGCAAATTTGGTGAGAAGCTTCTGTACCATCCTCGTCACCGGCTCCTACTACCACCTGAGATCCCTCGTCCCCGAATTGCTGTTCGACACCATAATCGCATCCAACCCATACGAGCATGTACTGATCGCTATAAGAACAACTCAGTCCAAACCATTGTAAAAATTATCAACAATTTGTAATCAACCAGTGTGTTCACTCAGGGTAAAGCCAGGTACCTCAGCTAGATATATCGTGTACCTCACCGTTTTAAGTAGATAAATTTTACACACACTTATAACTAATCACTTAATAAACTTACACTTACCATTCAGCAAAATACATATGTACTTTCACAACTCAAAACTTAGTACTCACAAACCATTACATTACACACTTACAACACCTTCTTACACCATATTTACTATCCTTTATATACACAATGAAAATAGCATATTACTTGTTACTATTACAGTTATTTACTTTACAGAATAAAACTCTATCGTTACACACATGCTGGTCAGGTTTGTATCGGTGTGTACAGTATATTCACATCTATACACTTTTTCTCCACTTTAGGCTTCCATCATCAAAGTGAAAAAAGAGGGCGATGAAACTGCCTAATGATATACCTTGTTAAGTGTGTTTATCAAAAAGAATATTCAAGCAGGAAGCGACTCCTTTGAGCTCATGTGTGCTATTTTCTGCCAATTTCGCGGTTGTAGATTTTTTTTGCACGAAACGTTTGGTGTTGGTTTATATTTGTAATTTTAATGAATAACGAAATATTCAGCTATTTGAATGTTGTATAAGACACACACACACACACACAAATATATAATGTATAATATATATTATATAATATATATTATATAATATATATAATATACTGTATATACAAGATATATTTCTATGTATTTATTTTTTAGCAACTTCTGACTGGTCATAGACGATCATGTAGATCATAATAATACGTATATACCCTGTATGATTAGTCTCATAAAAACTCTAGCTTAACCTACTTCAGGTATGGTGTGGGTGTCTTATGATGGTACACCACGTGTAATCTCACACCAGATGCCTGCTGTCCGTCCAAAGTCAAATTGTTTACTAGACAGAGACTTATAATGCAATAAAAGATAAAGAGGCTTTTCAGGTTACATCATAATATATAGCACAGCGCAGGAGCACCACCACCTGGGACAGCCGCCAGCACACGACGCTGTCTCACAAGAAAGAGGGGAGAGTCAAGGTATTCTAAAGAGGAGAGGGGGCAGGGCTGTAATGCTTTGTCTTTGTTTTATTCCTTCACAAAAGGCTTCTGTCTCTCCATTAAGGCCGTAGGTCAAAAGACTGCGTAATAATAATTTTGGATTATTCAGATTGTTAGAAAAGTTCCTATGCATCTGCAAAATTAAAAGTTTAGTTATTTACTTTTTCTAACATCCTGTACTTCTGTTTGGTAACCTGTATTGGGTTATTGTCGCGTGATACAAGTTGAGAAATGGCCGATTTAGTAACTAAGTCATAACCGTGGTAACATTATGACATGTTCTCATTACCACCATGCTATTGTACTATTCCTGATGATACTAAATGTTACAGAATACTTCCTTGAGATAAATGTACAGTATATATCAGGTGCCTTCAAGAGAGCTCAGGCTCTCAACTGGCTCAGCCATGTTAATAATGTTATCATTATTGACTCTGCATCTGTGTTTTTCTGGCTAAATAAACTGTTTCAATATCAATATCAATTGTGAGTCGTCATGGCGGCGTGCCTTTAGGTGGCGCCACCTGCCACCAGGCGGCAGTAGCAGAGTGGTTCCACCCAGCAAAACACTTGTATTGTCAATATGTATGTGTGTGCCAAATAGAGATACTTGTAAAGAAAAGCTCTCAAACATTTCCCTCTGGAGCATTGTGCTACTAGGCTATCCAGGTGCCGCGAGAAGCAGGTCCCGATGATATGAGAACCAAACTCGATAGTTGATTCGTTTATTGGTTTTCATCTTTCTTGTTTGTGTTTTTGTCCGGTAACTCGTGCACTTTTAGAGTTAGGAAGCCGAAATTTAGACACAGTAGTGACCAAGAGCTTTGGCAAATCTGTTTTATTAACTCATATTTTGTTCATGCTAAGGCACTGGGGTGGTGTGGCGTACGTCGAACTTGTTGGTTTACAAGTAACATATCCAATTAATGTACATAATTAACACTGAGTAAAAATATTTGTTATTGTGACATCAATTACAAGATATAATGAGTTATTATCATACCCAAGCCTCTGTTCATCGGTCAGGTGAGTTGGCCCGTCCCGACAACAGCAGGTGATACATAGCGGACGTGTCTGTTATTTAACATCAAAAGAATCACCACATAACATAGGTGGAGGATCATGGGGTGGAAGGGGAGCACATGGTAGGTCACCCTGGCTCCTGTCCTCCCTTACCTACTATACCACAGAGCATGATGAGTCAATACAAGCTTCACCCACAACGGTCTCACCTAACCTATCACAGACAGGCTGAGAAAGGACGGGTATAACTAGCCCCCTTGGTCTCGATATGTGTGAATCAATTGTTTTTTTACGTCAAACCTGCGATAATGCGATTACACTACAAGTATTGACTCACACCGGGTATCAGTTATTGCGTTGAGCATTAAAACCAAACCAGGGTGAAGCAAATACCAGAGAAAAATGAAACTGGTCATAGTTTGAGAAACGAATTATCAACAAACAATCAATTGAACAAGAATGTTTCCCTCAGTAATGAAGGAAGACACGCCTCAGGTAAGACTATTTCCTATACTTGTCTTGTGGTATTGCTGTTGTTATACTTTATTGTTTTGAGCATGAATAATATTTTGTTGACATAATTTTCCAGCAGGTACGTAAAAGTTGCATTGATAAATACGAAATTTAAAATTGTATAGGTGATACCTGCCGGATTCCCCAGGTAGTCAATATATACACAATATATAGCAAATGGAAGAGACAAGACTTTTACTACAGAAGAATGGTGATTGCATGTCCAATTTCTTAGCGTGATTGACATTTAATACGAAAAAATCACAATTGAAAGTTAAACCATATAATAACACTCTTAACCTTTCTGTTAAACGTGAGGTCAACAGAGGTTACAGCACTTAACAAGCTTGGTAATGTTGTTTCAGTATAGTGTTACGGGTTATTAAAACCTCTAGTTACCACTTTGGTAATATGTTAAAATAAATGGCAGTATGTAATACCCTAGGTACACTTATGGTTGACAAAGTATTAAGTGATCATCGGAAGATCTGTAACAAATCACCACATTGTTAACTAGAGCTTTGAATAACCCGTAACATTACCTACCCTACGTTAGGTATAATTCAAGTATCGTGTGACGGTAAACGATAATCTTGCAGTAAATGAAACGTAGCAAATTTTACCTTTTAGACATTTCTTTCAAATAAGTTGTAGCAATGAAATTTTTTTTATCCGTAATTGCCCAAAACATAAATTACCTTATATACGTACGTTAATCAGAGATAATTGACAATTAAGCTTTGAAAAGCAAGTGAAGTTTTTGACTATTAGGGATCACCTTTTGTTGTTATTACTATAAGTCACCGGAAACTAATTCGTTTGTTTATCTTTTATTCCTCTGCACAGAAAAGTTTATAAAATTGTAAAGAATTTGTTTTATATCGAACATTAAAAATAAACCAAGTAAAAACATGTACAGTGAAATATATAGAAACGTCATCACTCATTCAGTGCGCTAATATAAAACAAACTTCGCTAAAACATATCTATTTACAGTTAAGGTCATATAATATATAGAACACACGAGTACACGGTAAATATTGGCTGTGTATTTGTATAACTTTCCATTAACAAACATATACGGTGTGGGTGTGGCAACGGTGGTGGCAGGGGTATGGTGTGGGTGTGGCAACGGTGGTGACAGAAGTATGGTGTGGGTGTGGCAACGGTGGTGGCAGGGGTATGGTGTGGGTGTGGCAACGGTGGTGACAGAAGTATGGTGTGGGTGTGGCAACGGTGGTGGCAGGGGTATGGTGTGGGTGTGGCAACGGTGGTGACAGAAGTATGGTGTGGGTGTGGCAACGGTGGTGCAGGGGGGTATATGGTCATGAAAGAAGCAGTGTGTGGGCATGAATGAGTGTATGACCGTAGTGGTGTATGGGTGTTAAGGGTATGATGGGTGGGGTGTGTGGGTATGGTGGGTGGGCAGGTGTGTGGGTATGGTGGGTGGGCAGGTGTGTGGGTATGGTGGGTGGGCAGGTGTGTGGGTATGGTGGGTGGGCAGGTGTGTGGGTATGGTGGGTGGGCAGGTGTGTGGGTATGCAGGTGTGGGTATGGTGGGTGGGCAGGTGTGTGGGTATGGTGGGTGGGCAGGTGGTGGGTATGATGGGTGGGCAGGTGTGTGGGTATGGTGGGGTGGTGGCAGGTGTGTGGGTGTGGTGGGCAGGTGTGTGGGTGGGGATGATGGGTGGGCAGGTGTGTGGGTATAATGGGTGGGCAGGTGTGTGGGTATGGTGGGTGGGCAGGTGTGTGGGTGTGGTGGGTGGGCAGGTGATGGTGGGTGGGCAGGTGTGTGGGTATGGTGGGTGGGCAGGTGTGTGGGTATGGTGGGTGGGCAGGTGTGTGGCATGGGGGTGGGTGGGCAGGTGTGTGGGTATGGTGGGTGGGCAGGTGTGTGGGTATGGTGGGTGGGCAGGTGTGTGGGTATGGTGGGTGGGCAGGTGTGTGGGTATGGTGGGTGTGTGTGTAATGTGTGGGTATGGGTGGGCAGGTGTGTGGGATAATGGGTGGGCAGGTGTGGGGTAATGGGTGGGCAGGTGTGTGGGTATGGTGGGTGGGCAGGTGTGTGGGTACAGGTGTGTGGGTGGGTGGGTGGGCAGGTGTGTGGGTATGATGGGTGGGCAGGTGTGTGGGTATGATGGGTGGGCATGGGTGGGCAGGTGTGTGGGTATGATGGGTGGGTGGGTATGATGGGTGGGCAGGTGTGTGGGTATGATGGGTGGGCAGGTGTGTGGGTATGGTGGGCAGGTGTGTGGGTATGGTGGGTGGGCAGGTGTGGCATGGTGGAAGTGGGCAGGTGTGGGCATGATGGGTGGGCAGGTGTGTGGGCATGATGGGTGGAAGGTGGTGGGCATGATGGGTGGCAGGTGTGTGGCATGATGGGTGGGCAGGTGTGTGTGGGCATGATGGGTGGGCAGGTGTGTGTGGGCATGATGGGCAGGTGTGTGGGCATGGATGGGCAGTGTGGGCATAACGTGTGGGCAGGTGTGTGGGTATAATGGGTGGGCAGGTGGGTGGGTATACGGTGGCAGGGTGGGTATGGTGGGTGGGGCAGTGTGGGGTATAATGGCAGGTGTGTGGGTATGGTTACATTTGAAGGAGAAGAAAAGTAATCATGCTGTAAGTGACGTTAATATTTAAAGAGACTTCATAAAGTCGACGACAGTGAAATGTTCATATCATATTTCCTCCGGAGGATAATCCTGTCCACTACTTTTGTGCCGCGGAAGCAAATTCACTTCAACGAGCGTCGCTGCTATCGTGCATTATGTGCTTTGTATGGCGGCAGGTCACGCAGGGCTCTGGTCACCGCTTACTAACTTCTGGCGGGCGCGTGAAGACGACTTTTTTTAGTCATGAGTCACCAGAAGCGCATTACAGTAACAAGATACTATTATGTGTGTGTTCGTGTGACAGCCACATTAGGAGCCACACAATAACCGGAACCCTTGCCTCTTAGTGTTGGGTGTGTAATAGTGTGGCTGTAGCACATCACACGCTTCCCAATAAACCATCAAAGTAAGAAGTTAGTATTGTAATGTTAGAGGTCGTTTTATACCTAATTAAAGTATCAAGGAATATTTCCAGTCACATTGTTGTGTAGTAAGTGTTGTCAATACTTATGTGACTTACTATAAATACCATGTCCAGCAGGAGTGTGTTTGTCAGGGCTAGAGTTATCGTCCTCGTGGCTCTACAGCAATTATGAGAGTTGGTTAGCTGCTCTTGATCTTGCCTTACTACAAAGAAAAATTCTTGGGGACTCTTAGTTATTACACTCTACATTCTTAAGCTACTGTTGAGTCAATATTTTTGTAAATAAGAAAACGGCCTTGGCAAGCCTTCCCGGTAACAGGAGGGCGCTGATTCACCTCCCTATAACAGCTCAGTATATTCAACAGGCGAGGATTTTTTTTTCTTTCTTCATAACCACAAGAGGATGTGGCAGGTCATCAATTGGCGAAAGCATCATGTGTTTTACCTCCTCAATTTGAGTGCGTTTACCTTTGTATTATCGTGCATAAATTATTACCTGCTCTAATACAGCCATTAATCCTAATTGAAATCAATATTGAGAAAAAATTAAAAGACATACAAATATTATTATTGTCTCTTTAGCTCGACCTCAATTGATCACGTCCATATTTTACGCCCAAAATATCATCTCACACAGCATATTGATCTATAGCCATAAACTCTCCGCTTTCGAAAGAGATTTACACTGTTTATATGCTGGAAGCGTCCCTGTAATCCACAGCCCGGACCACCATAAAGCCAAACTCCTAATTGCTGCCTTCAGACGGTGATACGACGAGGTTAAAAGGCAAGCCAGACGGAGGCAAGCGAATAAACATGCATCATTTAGCTTTGAATGAATATTCTGAATTTTCCTCTGATTATAACATTAAGCTATACGTTGAACTCTACTGGCTATCATCACCTCGCATAATGCCCATCTTTACAAAAATTGACTGGAGTAACGCTGAAGGTGTAATCCCGTCAGTGTGTGACACCTCCACCTGGCACATGAACAAACAGACCGCTGCCGGACACATGACCACCGGTAACTACCTTAAATATAATGAGGAGGAGTATCCAGCTTTCATTTTAACACGACTTATAAGTTCAATTTTTACACTCAGGTGAATGCCAACAAAAAGCATAATATAAAACCAGAAACGAATAAATAAGACGTAATTAGTACTGTCGTGAAAAATAAAATAGAATAAAAAATATGAAAAATTAATAACGTGTTGCATTTTAGACTTCATGAATTTCAAAGGAACGAAACACATTATTTTCTCTATAGTTTTATCACAATTTTCAGGAGAACTTTCCCATTTATCCTGACAATATCAAACATAAATCATTTTAATCACACAATTTAATATCAGTCCCAACTGGCGAAGGCGTGAGTGTGTGTGTGTGTGTGTGTGTGTGTGTGATAAGGAGGTTCCGTCGTTCAGTGCAGACGTAGATAGCGGCCTCATGGGGGGTCCGTATGATGGTTATGCTTCCTCGCATCAATGGAGGAGGACGCTTAGGATCTGGCTGTCTCAGTATGTCAACAGACCCATCACAGCAGACAATGATAGGTGGTGAAAGGTCATGAAAGATGATGATCAGTTATGCTGGAGCATGTAGCATAGCCTATTGCCTGTACTTCCTGCTCGAGAGAGTATGAACGAATGCATCATACATGGGGGAAGGAAGATGGCAAGCAGGTGTAGGGGGTGAAGGGGAGAGGGCGCAGGCTTGTATCAGGTTGAGAGTGAAGTCAGCAGCTTCACCATGGAGAGAACTTTGACACCACAAAGATAAAATTGAGGGTTGTAATTCGGACACAGAAAAGGAACAGCTGTTTTGCTGCGTGACTTTATTCTCGGCAGTCGTAAGGCAACCACCTCCTTTTTGGACGTTTGAGCCTTAGCGTGGTGAGGCAACTGCGAGGACAGGAGAGAGTAGGCCTATTGTCCAGACGATGGCGATGCGTACACGAGGCGCGTTGACAGACTCCTTTTTGAGGCCTTAAGAGGGACTGAAGAGTAAATCTCGTTAGTTGCCGGCATTACGAGGTGTTCTGGGCGACGACAGCGGATGGTGACCAGGCGGATGCCCAAACCTGGGTATAGACCCAGGTACAGTTGCTCACAGTAGTATAGTGGTCCACCCCGGTAATTTTGAACCCCAGGCAAGGCCGGAATCACGAGTGAATGAATAACGCGAGAGCAGTGTCAACAACTGCTCTCCTCGCGTTACCGGATTCATAGGGAATTGGTCACTATGAGGAGGTGAGGATTGCCTGCGCGTTCGATGGGGTCGGGGGAGGAGTGGTTTAGGAGGAAGTAACTCACAAATGAAGATCACATTAAAGGACATTTTTCTCAAGTTAATCCCTAATTCAGAGAACATCATTACATGAAAATAATAAAACTCTTGAAAAGAGTCCTTCTAAGAATAACACTATAAAATTTCACTTATACTTACGTCAGCATTTATCACACCATTGAAGGTAAGAGTTCATTTATTATACGTCAGGTTTAAAACTTGTCAGATGAGAAATTACCCACACCTGGAGCTAACTAAAACCTCTCACTGTACACAACGTACACCTTTTACACTCCTACTAAGCCTTATGTACCTCATGGCCTTTATGGTCCTATAAATGTGCCTCATCAACAGTAATAACCCATGTAAACATTTAAGGTCTGAAATGACTATCCTTGGGGTATTCAATGGGTGGAGGAGTATGGTGGGTGGGGAGAGGCGGTGGGTGGAGGAGTATGGTGGGCGGAGGAGTATGGGTGGGAGGGAGGTGGTGGGTGGGAGGAGTATAGGTGGGAGGAGTATGGTGAGTGGTAGAGTATGGTGGGTGGGAGGAGTATGGTGGGTGGGGAGTATGGTGAGTGGAGGAGTATGGTGGGGAGTATGGTGGTGGAGTATGGTGGGTGGAGGAGCATGGTGGGTGGAGGAGTATGGTGGGTGAGGAGTATGGTGGGTGGAGGGTATGGTGGTTGGAGGAGTATGGTGGGTGAGGAGCATGGTGGTGGAGGAGTATGGTGGGTGGAGGAGTATGTGGTGGTGGAGGAGCAGGAGGGAGGATATGGTGGGTGGAGAAGCATGGTGGTTGAGGAGTATGGTAGAGTAGCATGGTGGTGGAGGAGTATGGTGAGTGAGGAGCATGGTGGTGAGTACATGGTGGGTGAGGAGCATGGTGAGTAACATGGTGGGTGGAGGAGTATGGTGGGTGGGGAGTATGGTGGGGGAGTATGTGGGTGGAGGAGTGGTGGGTGGAGGAGATGGTGGGTGGAGGAGTATGGTGGGTGGAGGAGTATGGTGGGTGGAGGAGTATGGTGGGTGGAGGAGTATGGTGGGTGGAGGAGTATGGTGATGGAGGAGTATGGTGGATGGAGGAGTATGGTGAGTGGGTAAGTATGGTGGGTGAAGGAGTATGGTGGGTGGGAGGAGGGATGGGTGGTAGAGTATGGTGGGTGGTAGAGTATGGTGGGTGGTAGGAGGTGTGGTGGTAGAGTATGGTGGTAGAGTATGGTGGGTAGAGGTGGGTGGTAGAGTATGGTGGTGGTGGAGCATGGTGAGGAGTATGGTGGGTGGAGAAGTATGGTGGGTGGAGGAGTATGGTGAGGGGAAGTATGGTGGGTGGAGGAGCATGGTGGGTGGGGGAGTATGGTGGGTGGAGGAGTATGGTGGGTGGAGGAGCAGGGTGGAGGAGTATGGTGGTGGAGGAGCATGGTGGGTGGAGCATGGTGGAGAAGTATGGTGGGTGGAGGAGTATGGTGAGGGTGGGCATGGTGGTGGAGGAGTATGGTGGTGGAGGAGGTGGTGGGTGGAGGAGGAGCAGGGTGGGAGGAGTATGGTGGTGGAGGAGCATGGTGGGTGGAGGAGTATGGTGGGTGGAGGAGTGGTGAGAGTGGTGGGTGGAGGAGGTGGTGAGGGGAGTGCTGGGATGGATGATGGAAGGTGGTAAGGGCATTGAGGGACTTTGGTGAGGGAGGTGAGGGAGTGGTGGGTAAGGATGAGGGAGTGTGATGAGATGAGGCTAAGGAGGTTGTGAGGTGGGTGAGAGGGTGTGGCAGGAGGTAGTGTGGTGCAGCAGGTAAGGTAGTGGCAGGAGGTAGTGTGTGGTGCAGCAGGTAGTGTGGCAGGAGGTAGTGTGGCAGCAGGTAAGTGGTACTGTGGCAGGAGGTAGTGTGGTGCAGCAGGTGGGTGTAGTGTGGCAGGAGGTAGTGTGGTGCAGCAGGTAAGGTACTGTGGCAGGAGGTAGGTGCAGCAGGTAAGGTAGTGTGGCAGGAGGTGTGTGTGGTGCAGCAAGGTAGTGTGTGGGCAGGAGGTAGTGGGGTGCAGCATGTAAGGTAGCGTAAGTGGTGAGGTGTGTGGCAGCAGGTAAGGTAGTGTGGGGCAGGAGGTGGTGCAGCAGGTGTACTGTGGCAGGAGGTAGTGTGGTGCAGCAGTAAAGTAGTGTGGGGAGGAGTGTGGGTGCAGCAGGTAAGGTAGTGGCAGAGGTAGTGTGGTGCAACGGGTAAGGTAGTGGCAGAGGTAGTGGTGCAGAGGTGAAGTGGGCAGGCGGTAGTGTGGCAGGTAGGTAGTGGTGGAGGTAGTGTGGCAGGTAAGGTAGTGGCAGAGTGTGGTGGTAGGGTAGCGTGCTGTGGACCAGTTCGTCACGGCCGCCTCAGATAATAGGCTTCATTCTGCCGCTGAGACCCTCCACATGAGCCACTATAAAGGTTAGGTTAGGTTAGGTAGTTTGAGTAATAGTTTAAGTTACGATAAGCACAAGTTAACTTAATTTTCGTTAGGTTACGTTCAAATCAAGACAAAGTTAGTTTTATGTTAAGGTTAGACAGACTGGTACGGTACGTGTCGGAGACCTATATATAATCAGGGGAGGGTGGGGGGGGACTTGAACCAATCAGAGCGCGCCATGCCCGCTTTGACGTGCATTCGGCTTGGTCACACTCACCACCAAGGACATACACACCTACCTGGCCTAGATATTGACATTTCAAAAAGTGGTGCTGAGGTGAGTGTAGCGACCACCTGTGTTATACGTAGGGCTGTGTATATCATTATTATTATTATTAGTAGTAGTATTATCATCATCATCATTATTCATTATTATTATCATTTTCACCACTATTACTATATAACAGTTGTTATTCCTTCTATTCTGGCACACAATAAAAGTCACACACACACACCAGAACCTTAACACCAGCAAAACAGATTCCACCAGAGGTCAAACAACAAGGTAAAACGGCTGGCTGGTAGGAGCCAAGTTAAGCGAGTTAACCCTTGAGAGGTGGCAGGTGTTATCCACCAGGTGAGACAGCCTTAAAACAACACCAACTCCTACGATTTCACTCAACAGCTTCCTCAAGAAAAATGCTTAACAGGCGCACGTGAACGACTGCACGCCGGGACGACAGGTAAGCCCCACACAGATTGACTGACTGACTGACAAACACACACACACAGGCAGGAAGTAAGCCATACACGGGCAAGATAAGCTGAGAGAGAGAGAGAGACGTCTATCTCTACAGCTTACATTCAGTTGTTTCTGATCGACCAATCTGTCTCAACCTTCAGCCACACACACACACACACATCCCCCCCCCCCTCACACACACACCTTATAAATTTCACCTTTCTCGTGAACTCGTCCAAAATTCCATGTAATTACTTATGGTTACCTATCTAATCTTTTTTCTGGTCCTCAATTTGCCTTCACTTTTACCACAATACATATTTTAATTATCATACACACTCAACTGTGTAAATAATCAGCTTACTATACACATTCTGCCACGTACATACTCAACTCTCAATACACATTCAACCATGTATATACTCAACTCAATACACATTCAACCATGTACATACTCAACTCCCAATACACATTCAACCATGTATATACTCAACTCAATACACATTCAACCATGTATATACTCAACTCAATACACATTCATCCGTGTATTTCAGTTCACTAGAGAAATCACCCCAAGGGGAATTTGAGCATCAAATTCTGAGATTCATACAATAATTATTCTTTTTTTTTTTTTTACAATACCTGGAGGCGTAAGAAATGGACCCCGGACTCACAATACGTAAGCCTTGGACTCACAATAAGTAAGCCTTGGACTCACAATAAGTAAGCCTTGGACTCACAATAAGTAAGCCTTGGACTCACAATAAGTAAGCCTTGGACTCACAATAAGTAAGCCTTGGACTCACAATAAGTAAGCTCTTGGATCACAATAAGTAAGTTTTGGACTCAAGGTCATAAGCTTGGACCACAATAAGTGTTTTGACTCACAATAAGTAAGCTCTTTGGACCTGGGCCAAGTAAGCTCTTGACTCACAATAAGTAAAGCCTGACCTCACAATAAGTAAGCCTTTGGACTCACAATAAGCAAGCCTTGACCCACAATAAGTGTTTTGGACTCACAATAGCAAGCCTGGACCTGGTTGGGGTCATAAAGCAAGCCTGACTCACAACAAGTAAGCCTGACTCACAATTGCTAAGCCTTGGACTCACAATAAGTAAGCCTTGGACTCACAATAAGTAAGCCTTGGACTCACAATAAGTAAGCCTTGGACTCACAATAAGTAAGCCTTGGACTCACAATACGTAAAAATTGGAATCGTACAACGTAAACAGACCCCGGACTCGCAAACACGTCCAACAGTCCAGAGAGAGTTCACCAAGTCCTTGAGCGGACACCAGATTTATTTAACATGGACAGACACAAAGACAGACTAGATAACGGCTATGTATGCCCCCCCCCCCACTTCCCTGAACTTTAAAATAATTTTATGTGAAATAATAATAATAATAATAATGATGATAATAATAAAAATAATAATAATAATAATAATAATAATAATAATAATAATAATAATGAAAATACTACAACTAATAATAATAATAATAATAATAATAATAATAAATAATAATAATGATGATGAAGAAATTCAACACCAGCAAGTGCAGCGTACTTAATATTGGAAGAACAAATACTGACAATGTATACAGCCTTAACAACATTAACCTAGAGAAGTCGACTTGTGAAAGAGACCGAGGGGTACTTGTAAGCCCGGACCTACAGCCAAGAAAACAGTGCGTAAATGTTCGAAATAAGGCAAACAGAGTATTGGGTTTTATATCTAGAAGTATAAGTAATAAGAGTGCAGAGGTCTTATTGCAACTATATCTTGCGCTAGTCAGGCCGCACCTCGATTATGCGGTTCAGTTCTGGTGCCCTTATTATAGAATGGATATCAATTCACTAGAGTCGGTGCAGCGAAGAATGACGAAAATGATTCCGGGACTTAGAAACCTTCCATATCAAGATAGGTTAAAGAAACTTAACTTGCATTTCCCTAGAAAAGACGAAGTGCGGGGAGATATGATAGAAGTATTTAAGTGGGTGAAAGGAATCAATAAAGGGGATATAGATAAAAGTTCTTATAATATCCGACAGGATAGGACTCGGAGCAACAGTTTAAGTTGGATAAGTTTAGGTTTAGGAGGGAGATAGGAAAAACTGGTTCTAAATAGAATTGGTGGATAGTGGAACAAGCTTAGCAACTTTGTAGTAAGTGCTGGAGAGGGAGAAGTGAGTGCAGGAGAGAGAGGAGTGGAGTGGGGAGGGAGGGAGAGAGTAAGTGCAGGGAGGGAGAGTGAGTGCGGGGGAGAGAGTGAGTGCAGTGGGGGAGGGAGAGAGTGAGTGCGGTGAGGAGGGGGAGGGAGAGTGAGTGCGGGGGGGGGAGGGAGAGAGTGAGTGCGGTGGGGAGGGAGAGAGAGAGTAAGTGCAGGGGGGAGGGAAAGAGTGAGTGCGGTGGGGGAGGGAGGGAAGTGAGTGCGGTGGGGGAGGCAGAGAGAGAGTAAGTGCGTGGGGGAGGGAGTGAGTGAGTGCGGGGCAAGGGAGAGAGTGAGTGCGGTGGGGGGAGGGAGAGAGAGAGTAAGTGCGGGGCAAGGGAGAGAGAGTGAGTGGAGGGGGAGGGAAAGAGTGAGGGAAGAGAGAGAGAGAGAGAGAGAGAGAGAGAGAGAGAGAGAGATGAATGAAAGGAGGGGGTAGAATACAAAAAGACAATCTTCCCTGTTACGAGTTGGGGATTTAGAATATAGTTAAAAGTCTACCCAGATCCCAACAGTAACAACAACAACAAAAACAAAGACAATCGGACTATAAAAGGGTAGACAAAGGATGCGAGTTTTCGTTGTGTATAATAAAGTACCATAAATTCCTTAGCAAAATATTCAGCTTATAAATTACCCTTAACCAAACTTAACCTAAACATTAACAGTATATACATATTAATACAACATAAACCATTTTGAAGCAAGTGGACGTGGGGGAGGCAATACAAGATAAAAGTACTTAAGTGAGGAGCTGAGATGGCTGACGAGTAAAGCTGAGTATTGTAGAAGACGGTAGGTAGTCACTGTCCGTAGGTTTAGAGGATAGATGATCCTGTGGTCACTTCCCAGAGCCAAGTCCTCTCTCCTCGAATTGGAGCTGACAAAGAAGACTGAGGAGGTGACGCAACAACCAGGATATGGAGAAGAGAAACCCCGGAGTGGTAACTAAGACGAGTCATACTCGTGTCTCGTCCCTAGATGGCGTTGCTCGTGGTGCTGGGTAGGTAGATCAAGACAATAGATGGCGTGGTTCGTAGTGCTGGGTGGAGGGGTTCGTAACACACCCCCCCTCCAAATACCTCCGTAGCGCGGTCGCGAAGGAGGTGATCAACTGGTGCGTCTGGAGAGTAGCTGCTGCATTTCCACTGGAGCTCGGGATAAGGAGTCTGCAATCAGGTTGTCGACCCCCTTTATGTGCCGGACTTGTAGATTATAGGGCTGGGTGAGGAGAGCCCAGCGGAGGATTCGCTGGTTGGAGGTCTTGTTGGTTTGGATGAACGTGAGTGGGTTATGGTCGGTGAAGACTAGGGTTGTTTGTGGGCAAGACTGGAGGTAACATTCAAACTTCTTTATTGCCAACACCAGAGCCAAGGCCTCCTTCTCTATGGTCGAGTAGTTGGTCTGATGTTTTTTCAACTTGGCGGAGTAATATGCCACAGGGTGAAGAACATCAGTGGTTGGGTCGGGTTGTAGGAGCACAGCCCCCACTCCGACACCACAAGCGTCGATTTGCAGATGGAAGGGCGAGGTGTAGTCAGGGGTGGACTACAGGCTTGGAGGCCAAGGAAGGCTTTGGGGCGGTGGAAAGGGCTGGTCGCACCTCTGGTTTCAGATGTAAAGGGACCACGCAGAACTGGTAAGGTCTGTGAGGTCAACCACGCTAGAAGTGCACAAAGTAGCCGCACATCCCAGAGCGCATAGGTTCCTTCCTCGTCCTTGGAGTGGGGAAGGACAAGATGCTCTAACGATCCTTGGGTCTCACCATACCATGCCCAACGATATGTCCCAGGTAAGTCACTGAGGCCCGGCCAAAAGCAGGTTAGCCAGGTTTATGGTGAATCAGTCTCTTGCAGTCGTGCAAACGAAAGTATCTCCAAACGCACCAGATGTTCGTCCCAGCTGTCCGACACCACCACCAGGTCATCCAGGTAGGCGAACGTCCCACCTAGGTCCTGAATAAGGTAGTTGATGGCCCTCTGGAATGTGGCCGGAGCATTAGAAAAGCCAAACGCCATAACCAAATATTGAAAAAGACCAAATGGAGTTATAAATGCCGAGATTATTTTTGCCCTATCCGTGAGTCCCACTTGATAATATCCTTTCAATAATTCCACCGTACTGATAAATTTGGCACAGCCTATGCTGTCTATTATATCTTCAATCAAAGGTAAAGGGTAGGAGTCCGAGACAGTGACCTGGTTCACTTTACGATAATCGGTACAGAAACGAAAAGTGCCATCGGGTTTTGGAATGAGAAGGCAAGGTGAAGCCCAGGGGGAGGTACTAGGCTCAGCTAAGTTATGTTTTAACAAAAAATCTACCTCCTTTTTCATAATCTCTTTTTTTTGTGGATTTAGTCGATATGCTGATTGCCTAATGGGTTGTACATCATCTGAGATTAGCTTAATATCATGTTTAAGTATATTGCAAAACCCTGGGAGGTCTGACGTGACTTTAGGAAATGTTGATAATAACTTAGTGAGATCTTTTGCTTGAGATGGCTTCAGAACAGAAAAATACTCATCCAAGTTGTTGAGTATGTGACTGTTAACGGGTTTTCTTTAGGTAAGAAGTCTAAATTCTCCAATAGGTCCATATCATCTGTCTCCGGCTCCGGCCCCTGACAAAACCATGTGCAATACAGGTTGACTTATAGCCTCTGGGATGTCTTCCTCTGACTGCCTGGAATTGTAAAGTTTCATGAGATTAATGTAGACAAGTTGTGAATCTTTTCTGCGATCAGGAGTATGGACTATATAGTTGAGAGGAGATAGTTTATTAGCAACTATAGGGACCAGTAAACTTGCTTTTAAGGGGAGTGCCTGGAATGGGTAGAAGAGTAACACCTTGTCACCTGGAGAAAATGATCTTTCAACTAATTTAGGTTGGGACTTCACCATTTTGTCTTGGACTTTTTTTAAGTTTGACTGAGCAATGGTTCGGACTTCAGTTAATTTGTCCCGTAAAGTGTCAATGTATTGGGAAACGGTTGCGGGCTTAATAGATGGAGTGTCAAACCACTGCTCCTTTACTATTTTAAGGGGTCCCCTAATTTGTCTCCCATATAGTAACTCGAACGGGGAGAAACCCAATGACTCGTGGGGACATTCCCTGATGGCAAAGAGTAACAAGTCTATGCTTTCATCCCATTCCTTTTGGTGTTCTATACAGTATTTTTTGAGCATTGATTTGAAAGTTTGATGGAACCGTTCCAAGCAACCTTAGGATTGTGGGTGGTAAGCCGAAGATGTAAAATGGTCCACACTGAGGTCTTTCATCACCTGTTTGAAAAGACTGCTCGTAAAATTGGTGCCCTGATCGGATTGGATCTCTTTAGGAATGCCCACTGAAGTGAAAAGGTGCAAAAGATGTTTGATTACGTTTTTTGAAGTGATGCTTTTAAGGGGAAAAGCCTCAGGATAACGTGTATTGGTATCCATAACTGTGAGCAGGAATTGATTTCCCTTCTTAGTTTTTGGTAATGGGCCCACACAATCCACAACAATCTTTTCAAATGGTGTAGAAAATACTGGGATGGGCTTAATGGGAGCTGCTGGTATACTTTCATTTGGTTTTCCTACCATTTGACAAATATGACAAGATTTTTGGTATTTTGACACATCCTTCCTAAGTCCAGGCCAATAATAGTGTTGGTGGAGCTTTTTATATGTTTTCAGGATTCCCAAATGTCCTGAAATACCATCATGGGCAAGGGCAATTAATGCTGGTCTGACTGAGGTGGGAATTACCACTTGATGTATTTCAGACCACGTGTCTAGCTGGGCAAGCTCAGGGGGCCTATAGGCCCTCATCAAAACCCCTTCATGATAATAAAAACACGGAAGGGTGTTAAAATCTTTACCCTCAACTGCTGCATGGTGAAGTTTATTCAAAGATGGATCAGATTGTTGGGCTTTAACGAGCTCATCCTTACTAATGGTCTTATTGTACAGATCTTCTGTGGGTAGGAAGATATTAGAGGTGGTTTTAGATGAAGAGGGCCCATTTCGCACACTCTGTGACCGGGTGACAGCACAAGATGGGAAAAGATGAGGAATAGTTTCTTTAAGGTCAGTGGGGGAGTTGACAGGTAAGGGAGAGTCGACTGTCTTTATGTTAGGAACCACTAGATCTCCTACCAAGTCATTACCCAATAATAAATGAATGCCGCACACAGGCATTGGGTCTTTCCTAATGGCTATTTGCACTTCCCCAGTAATCAAGGGACATTGGAGGTGCACTTTAGCTAAAGGATAGGAAGAATGGGATGAGAGATCTGAAATTAGAACACTCATTAGTAAATGCGGTAGATATATCAGGAATGACGTTAAACAGGAGGATAGATTGTGCTGCGCCCGTATCACGTAGTATACGAATAGGGAAAGAACGAGACCCCTCTATGATTGAAATTTTTCCCTCATAGGTGAATGAAGAGAAGAGATCCTGATGGGGCCTTTCCACATTGGTATTTGCTATTGGTTTGGATTTGGGATCCAGGGAACTACTTTTAGCAATTCGACACTTTGGGTGTTTACAATTCTGGATCGTATGTCCTGGGTTTTTACAGTAAGAACAAGTAAGCTTGGGTGCATCGGGGAAAGTAGGTGTGGGACCTTTCGACCTACCACTCACGTTCCCAAGGTTATCATCAGAGGAGGACCTAACATGTCGGGAAGATCCACGTTCTCTACTGCCCAGTGACTCCACCAACAAAGCGTACGCATCAGCCAGCTCAGCAGCACGCCCTAAATTAACCTCTCCACGCTCCTCCACATGCTTCAAGATGTGAAATGGTATCTTGCTCTTCCACTCCTCCAGGACTACCAAATTTAACAAATCCTGAAATGTGGAGGTCTCTGTAGCCTCTAACCACTTCTTAAAAAACCTAAGCTTTTCTTGAGCAAACTCAACAAAGGTGTGGGAAAATGGTTTGGTTAGTTTACGAAACTTCTGCCGGTATCCATCTGGCGTGATAGCATAAGAGGCGAGGATATTCTTTTTTACGTTATCATAGTCATCAGTCTGGTCTAAACAGTTATAAACTCTACGAGCCTTGCCATATAATTTAGGAACTAACACTGACACCCACTGGTCCTTTGGCCACTCATTCTTCCCGGCTATTTTCTCAAAAGTCCTAAATGACCCGTCCATATCGGATTCATCAAACCCGGGAACAAGGGAAGAAGCAGTAGCAGGGTTAAAAGCAGCTAGTTTCTCTCTTAATGCCACTTCTTTTGATCTAAACTCCGATGTTAAGGTGACTTCTATCTCTCTTACCTGTAGTTCTTTCAGTCTAACCTCCTGCTCCAACTTGGCCCGTTCCATCATTTCCTCATGCTCCAACTTGGCCTGTTCCGACCTTCCCTCATGCTCCAACTTTTGCTCCAACTTGGCCTGTTCCAACTTGGCCTGTTCCAACTTTTCTTCATGCTGCAACTTGGCCTGTTCCGACCTTTCTTCAGGCTCCAACTTGGCCTGCTGCTCCAACTTGGCCTGTTCCAACTCTAGTTCTTTCATTTTGATTTGGAACTCGAACCTAGCTCGTTCTAGTTCTAAGGCGTCTACTCTTTGTGTTTTTTCTTGAGGGCTAGCCAGACCTGAAGCAACTTCTGAGTGAGGAGGGGTGGTGGATAGTGGTTGAAGTTTCTTGGACATGGGCGTTAATCTGTCAACAGCGGATTCTTTTAAAACTTCATGTTGAACCAGCACTTCAATCACATGATTTTTTAACATTTCCTTAGTCAGTTGCTGTGAAATGGGATATTATAATAGTTGGCTATTTCTTTCCATTCTTTCTTCAGGATATTAACACGTAATTTAGCTACGGAAGGATTTTCAATAAAATCCTGGAGATCAAAACCTGAGGTGGCCATTGTTAAGAAAAAATAGGATAAATTAACTAATGGTCCAAAAGATAAGATAAGTGGATAACCTAGAAAATATCACGGCAGTGGATAACCAGAAAGTCCCGAAAACTAACCAAGTTATACCTAGGGAAACACTTATGATTATTGTTCTTCTGAGAAGATCCTAGATAAGGATAAGAGACTTGAAAGAGGAAGGGCGTATTACGGCATTAATATAAAGATCCGGATTAACAACCCTGATATACTTGAAAGAGGAAGGGCGTATTACGGCATTAATATAAAGATCCGGATTAACAACCCTGATAAATGGTATGAGAGACCCTGAATGAGATAATGAGAAGAACAATAATTGAGGCTTTATAATTACGGGGTCCTGGTAGAGCGGGGCGTCCCAAGATATCACTTCACCGTAACTTAGTGACTATGGAACAGCCTACTCTGGAGTGAGGGTACAGCATTAAACAGATCCGGATTCTTCCCTACACTCGATAAGACTTACTACACGACTCACGTGTAATAACAGGTAAGCCTTATGACACTTGGAACCTAATATCCTACGGCTGTCACTCTTACTGTACGATAATACCAATATATGCACACACATATGAAGGAAACTTTAAACCACCGTAAAGCAATTGTGAACAGAAGTGACTGGGAGGAATAATTAACACTGTGTAACAAGGGAGGAAGGAATATGGTACTTAAGGTCGTGTCCTGTCACGGTCGCCATTTGTTACGAGTTGGGGATTTAGTGAGGAGCTGAGATGGCTGACGAGTAAAGCTGAGTATTGTAGAAGACGGTAGGTAGTCACTGCGACGTAGGTTTAGAGGATAGATGATCCTGTGGTCACTTCCCAGAGCCAAGTGCTCTCTCCTCGAATTGGAGCTGACAAAGAAGACTTTGAGGAGGTGACGCAACAACCAGGATATGGAGAAGAGAAACCCCGGAGTGGTAACTAAGACGAGTCATACTCGTGTCTCGTCCCTAGATGGCGTTGCTCGTGGTGCTGGGTAGGTAGATCAAGACAATAGATGGCGTGGTTCGTAGTGCTGGGTGGAGGGGTTCGTAACATCCCCCATCCCATCAACACCCTCCCCCTCCCTTTGTCTCTTATAACCCCTTCCCCCCCAACCCCCCCCCTCAACCCCTACTTTAAAACCCACTCAGTTTCCGGAGACGAGCTTTTAAAATGTCACACACCTCATCTCCCATTATAAGTCGAGGTCTCCCATACGGAATTCTATAACACCAAATGAGGAAGTGGGGGAGGTGGGGGGGGAGGGTGAGGGGAGGGTTGTTCTTCTCCTCTCCGCCATTATATTTAGAGAGAGAGAGAGAGTGTGTGTGTGTGTGTGTGTGTGTGTGTGTGTGTGGGTGTGTGTGTTTGTTTGCCTTGCCTTCATTTGTCTCTCTCTGAATTTTATTTGTTTCTTTGTTTATCCTTACGTCTCTATATTTCAGCCTGGTGTGTTTATCTACGTATAAAAACTCGGTACACACACACACACACACACACACACACACAGTCACGAACCACCATATTTACGTCGCCATTAATCCACTATTTCATATTCTCGTATTTTCTCATCACATATCTTTTCTTTCCCCTCTGAGGAACCCAGATGAGAGACCTACTAATCCTCATTAACCCACCTGTACCACCCCCGACTGACCACAATACACTACAGGTGAATGTGTGTGTGGGACGAGATTACAGAACAGACGTGAATATATATCTTTCTAATTCTGAGTTATTGTCTCTTTTCTTCTCTTGCTTCCCATTATTATAGCGATTTTCTTTTTTTTCTTTTTTTTTCATCTCTCTCTCTCTCTCTCTCTCTCTCTCTCTCTCTCATACAAACACAATGGATCATGTGAAGATTAGGCACCCCGGCTTATTTCACATGATTACACAATCTACCGGTACCTGGGGTTTAGATTAGGTTAGGTTATATTACTTTAGGTTAAGTTAGGTTAATTTATATTAGGTTAGCATTAGGGAGTTTAATCATGTGCTATAAAATAACCAAGGGGGACTAATCTTCAGGTCATCCCCCTCCCTCCACCCCCAAAAACAAAAATAAACCCACAATACACAAGAAATCTGATAGGAACACATGACAACCCAACACTGGTGGTAAATGACTCCAATTTCCTCCATTGCTGTGACAGTGGGCAGGGCAGGGGAAGGAAGGGTGTCAGGGGTTGCCAAGTTCTTTATTTTTTTATTTATTTTTTTATTCTGATTTTTTATTTATTTTTTATTCTGATTTTTTATTTATTTATTTTTTTGCAATTTGCCAATAAAGAAAACTAGTTATGTCGTCAACAACAATAATAATAATAATAATACTAATAATAATAATACTAATAATAATAATAATAGTAATAATAAAAATATCAATAACAATAAAACATGAATAATAACAATAATAACAACAATTACCACCCCACGGTACCTGTCAATAACAGTTAATTACTTCCGAATAAAATAATGACGCGAAAATAATGGAACCATAAAATGACCTCAGAGCAAAATGTTTCCCTCAGTGATAACCAGGCTGGATAACTCACACCCATAACTCACAATAATAATAACTGTATCTCGTAAAGTCGTAATAACTCACAATAATAACTCATGGCTCACAAATACTCATACTAATAACTAACTATAACCCACAATAACCCATAACTCGGATTAATAACTAACTACAACTCACAACATCTAAAAATAAATCACCCTAGTTTTTTTCTTTTAATAATTATCTTAAAAACCTAAAAAAAATCATTTAATTAATAAAAAGAATAAACGGACTGAGGTGATGACTCTTGAACTATTAGGGATTAGTTAATCTGAATTAGCGATTAATCCATCTTAATCCTGTGTTATACTGGGTGTGGGGGGGGGGTGGAATTAAAGGGCATAGGGAGGGAGAGAAGAGGGATGGCACACACACACACACACACACACACGCACACACACACACACACACACACACACACACACACACACACACACACATTGGGATCAGCGTCAACAATTCTGCTCCCAACTATACCGCCCTCCAGGATTTATTGAACAGTCTCCAAAACTGGGCCACCAACAACCATGTCACCATCAACCATACCAAGACCATGGTTATGCACATCAACCTCTCCTCCGACATTGTCCCACCTCCTTCCATTTCCCTTGGTCCGAACACACTCCAGGTTGTAGATTCCACGAAGCTCCTCGGCGTCACCATAGACAACAAACTAAATTGGAAACCACACGTCAGTGAAGTTGTCAAATCCTCCAGTTTCCGTCTCCACCTCCTCCGCCGACTCAAGTCCCTCGGAGTTCCTGCACACGAGCTCCTCAGTGTATACACAACATTCATACTTCCCAAGCTCACCTATGCCTCCCCCACCTGGTCTTCCTCCCTAAATGCCACACAACGTAAACACCTAGAAAAAGTGCAAAAGAGGGCATGCAAGATTATTCTCTCCCCTTCCTACTCCACATATCAAGAAGCGCTCAACACACTGACCCTTTCGACTCTCACTGACCATCACCACGGCCTCATCTGCAAATTTGGTAAGAAGCTTCTACACCATCCCCGACACCGGCCCCTACTACCACCTGAGATCCCCTGTCCGAGAATTGCTGTTCGACACCACAACCGCATCCAGCCCATACGTGCACGAACTGATCGCTATAAGAACAGCCCAGTCCCAACCATTGTAAAAATTATCAATAACATGTAATAAATCAGTGTATTCACTCCCAGTAAACACTGCTCCCTACACTGTCACTATGTTGAAATGAACTGTAGTTTGAGCTGATCCCTATCTAAGTTATTATATGTCTTATTTGTGTCACTTGTATATTATTTGTAATTCGTAACCCATTCCCCAAATATGTAACTGTATATTTTCAGCCTTCTGGCTGCCAAGCTCTTTCAATAAACCGTTAATTATTATTATTATTATTATTAACACACACACACACACACACACACACACACACAAAACACAGTAACAACTATGAGTGTTAACCGACCCTTTAAAATATAATAGACATCCTCCTGAGCTTGGCGGAAACCTGGTGTGGTCTGGCTTATGAACCCGTACAGGTGTGTGTGTGTGTGTGTGTGTGTGTGTGTGTGTGTGTGTGTGTGTTTCGTGTACACCTGTCTGAGAATTCACGTGCGTGTCTGCTGACCGTGGTTGAGTGTATGTCCATTGGGTACGGTTTCTGTGTATACCTTGTGTGTGTGTGTGTGTGTGTGTGTGTGTGCGTGTAGGTATGTGTATATGAATGCAAATCGGAACACGCAAGGGTACAAAGTGGAGTCCTCCCCACACACCCACGCGCGCGCAAGCTCTGGAATAATAACCATTTGAAAACACAGACACACAAATCCACACACATACTGTACCTGCAGTGTGTGAGGAGCCATGATAAGCTGGACCAACTCATCTGACTCACCTGTACTGACTCACCCCTCACCTGTACTGACCTGAGTGACTGACTCACCCCCTTACCTGTACTGACCTGACTGACTCACCTCAATCATGTCTACTATGCTGACCAATACGGAACACCCAACCCACATATACAAACCCAAAGAGGCTTCGCTTGAGTGCTTTAATTTAGGAGGTTTCAATATTAGGGTTCAAAATTCGGGTTCTATGTCATGAGGAGCGCTTTGGGGTTCCACTTCTGGGACACCGTATCAGTGCTCCATTTTAGGGGTTCGTTTTAGTTTTCCGATTCAGTAATTAGTCTTCTAGTTCTACTTCAGGGATCCATTCGTGTTCCAGTTTAAGGCTCCAACACTATGCTCCAGTACAGTGTTCCACTTTAAGGCTCCATTACTATGCTCCAGTAGAGTGTTCCACTTTAAGACTCCATTACTATGCTCCAGTACAGTGTTCCACTTTAAGGCTCCATTACTATGCTCCAGTACAGTGTTCCACTTTAAGACTCCATTACTATGCTCCAGTAGAGTGTTCCACTTTAAGACTCCATTACTATGCTCCAGTACAGTGTTCCACTTTAAGGCTCCATTACTATGCTCCAGTAGAGTGTTCCACTTTAAGACTCCATTACTATGCGCCAGTACAGTGTTCCACTTTAAGGCTCCATTACTATGCTCCAGTACAGTGTTCCACTTTAAGACTCCATTACTATGCTCCAGTAGAGTGTTCCACTTTAAGACTCCATTACTATGCTCCAGTACAGTGTTCCACTTTAAGGCTCCATTACTATGCTCCAGTAGAGTGTTCAACTTTAAGGCTCCATTACTATGCTCCAGTAGAGTGTTCCACTTTAAGGTTCCATTGCAGCCTTCTACTTTAAGGTTCAATTATAGCAAGACACTTTAGAATTCCATCTCAGGGTTCCACTTTAAGGCTCCACTGTACTGACCAGCCGTTTGGTAGAACACATGTGTTACAACAATTAGTGCACCAGTAGAACACATGTGTTACAACAGTTAGTGCACCAGTAGAACACATGTGTTACAACAGTTAGTGCACCAGTAGAACACATGTGTTACAACAGTTAGTGCACCAGTAGAACACATGTGTTACAACAGTTAGTGCACCAGTAGAACACATGTGTTACAACAGTTAGTGCACCAGTAGAACACATCTTTTACAACAGTTAGTGCACCAGTAGAACACATGTGTTACAACAGTTAGTGCACCAGTAGAACACATGTGTTACAACAGTTAGTGCACCAGTAGAACACATGTGTTACAACAGTTAGTGCACCAGTAGAACACATGTTTTACAACAGTTAGTGCACGAGTAGAACACATGTGTTACAACAGTTAGTGCACCAGTAGAACACATGTTTTACAACAGTTAGTACACCAGTAGAACACATGTGTTACAACAGTTAGTGCACCAGTAGAACACATGTGTTACAACAGTTAGTGCACCAGTAGAACACATGTGTTACAACAGTTAGTACACCAGTAGAACATATGTGTTACAACAGTTAGTACACCAGTAGAACACATGTGTTACAACAGTTAATACACCAGCAGAACACATGTGCTACAACAGTTAGTACACCAGTAGAACATATGTGTTACAACAGTTCGTACACCAGTAGAACACAAGTGTTACAATAGTTAGTGCACCAGCAGAACACATATGTTACAACAGTTAGTACACCAGCAGAACACATGTGTTACAACAGTTAGTGCACCAGTAGAACACATGTGTTACAACAGTTAGTGCACCAGTAGAACACATGTGTTACAACAGTTAGTGCACCAGTAGAACACATGTGTTACAACAGTTAGTACACCAGTAGAACACATGTGTTACTGCAGTTAGTACACCAGTAAAACATATGTGTTACAACAGTTAGTACACCAGTAGAACACACGTGTTACAACAGTTAGTACACCAGCAGAACACATGTATTACAACAGGCAGAACACATGTGTTACAACAGATAATACACCAGTAGAACACATGTGTTACTACAGTTAGTACACCTGTAGAACATATGTGTTACAACAGTTAGTACACCAGTAGAACACATGTGTTACAACAGATAATACACCAGTAGAACACATGTGTTACAACAGTTAGTACACCAGCAGAACACACGTGTTACAACAGTTAGTACACCGGTAGAACACATGTGTTACTACAGTTAGTACACCAGTAGAACACATGTGTTACAACAGTTAGTAGACCAGTAGAACACATGTTACAACAGTTAGTGCACCAGTAGAACACATGTGTTACAACAGTTAGTGCACCAGTAGAACAAATGTGTTACAACAGTTAGTGCACCAGTAGAACACATGTGTTACAACAGTTAGTACACCAGTAGAACACATGTGTTACAACAGATAGTACACCAGTAGAACACATGTGTTACAACAGTTCGTACACCAGTAGAACACAAGTGTTACAACAGTTAGTACACCAGTAGAACACATGTGTTACAACAGTTAGTACACCAGTAGAACACATGTATTACAGCAGGTAGAACAGAAGTGTTACAACAGTTAGTACACCAGTAGAACACATGTGTTGCAACAGACTATGGAGGACAGCAGGTGATGAGGGAGGCCGTGTTTGTTCTATGAGTCGGGTGGTCCTACATCACACTGTACTGTACTGGGAATATAAACAATGGTTGCTGGAACGAATATAAAAATAGGTCGCTGTTTTATTGTTCGTCCTTGTAAAAAAAAAACAAGAGCAAAGGCTTTTTTTTGCGCTGTTGTAAAAAAAATGGGGTTCTTGTTAACAAAAGTGAGATTTTTTGCAGGTTCTTGTTTGAAGAAGAGAATGTTTGGGGGTTTTCATAAATAAGAGAATTTTTAGAGAGATTAGTGAGAAAAAGTGAGTTTTTTCCTTTGGTTCGAACAAGATTTTTTTTTACTGAGTTAATAAGTAACTAATTATTCCTAGCTAAAAAAAATCCTTTTCAGCGACTCTCTTCACACACACACACACACACACACACACACACACACACACACACACACACACACACGGTTTACTCCTAGCTAAAAAAAAATAATAACTCCTTTTCAATGACTTTTTTTATGACTCACAACACAGGAACAAAGTGGACCACCAACACAGCCACAGTAATTGCACCACAGCCGACCTACACTACTGTACTTACTGCCAACCAATTCCCTTGTGCTGAGAAATGACGTTTGAAATTAGTTCAGAGTTTACACAAAAGCTCCCCCAAACTGTCGTCAACTCTATGTCTGTCATTTACACAATATATACTATAACTGGTTTACACAAAAGCTCATTATATAATTTCGTCAAAGTCTATCATTATTTACAATCTTTATTATGAATTTACAACGAGTTTACATACAACTCTTAACATTTACACAAAATAAAACATTATCGTCGCCCCTGTCTGTCATTTACATAGTAAATATACAAATGAATTTACAACTGATTTACATAAAAAACTCCTTAATTGTTAACTAATTCGGTTATTTACGTAAATATGAATTAATAACTAATTTGCACAAAAGTAAACACGACTATCGCCTCAATCTACCATGTACGTGAAGATCAGGCACCCCAGTTAATTACCCCAGATGATTAAACACCGCAGCGCTAACCTAACCTTTCCTAAAGCTAACCTAACCTAACCTTTCCTAAAGCTAACCAAACCTAACCTTTCCTAAAGCTAACCTAACCTTTCCTAAAGCTAACCAAGCCTAACCTTTCGTAAAGCTAACCAAGCCTAACCTTTCCGAAAGTTAACCTAACCTAACCTAATGTATAACAACCTAACCTAACCCGTCATCAGGTATAGCGTTAAGATGCCTAATAATCAGGTGATATAAACTGTGGGTGTCTAATCTTCACGTGATCATTACATATTTCAAAGTAACATACACAAGAGACACTACCCAAATAGTACACCTAGTATATAATTAAGAGAACGAGAGACTCTTAACACCTGGGGAGAAAAAGAAAAAAAAATAGTCTTACAAAAGTTATATAATATTTATGCGAGACAATTACAGAAGTTTGAGAGTTTGTGAGGAGAAAAAAAAATTCCAGTGTCGTAAAGAAAGTGAGAAAAATATTAACTTTTGAAAGATAATTAGATGCCCCCAAAAAACTTGACCTTACTTGATTACTTTAATACTTACAGAGACTATGAAATGACTTATCAACTTATTTATTAAAACAGATTAACGAAAGTACTTGCTTAAACGGATGTCAAAGAACTTACAGAATTAATTACTTAAAATGATTAACTAAAGCAACTTTGGTTAACTTTATAGAGCTTAATGTGAAAATAACCATCGCGTGCACTATGTAAAGGGGGAGAGGGGATGAGGGAGGGGAGGAAGGAGGGAAGGAGGGAAGGGGGGGAGGGAGGGAGGGATAAAAGACTCACCTAACGGGGGTGGAGGGGAAGAGAATGGAGTCGGTCACACACACACACACACACACACACACACACACACACACACACACACACACACACACACAGGTCAGGTCAGATCAATATCCTCAGCAGGGAGCGATGACCACCTGTAATACTGGCCCTGAGTCACTAAGCCCCACCTGGCACGCGATACTGACCCCCACCCCTTCCCCTACCACACCAACATCACCCCCACTATTCCTCTCATTCCCCCTTCCCCTACCACCCCTCTGACTCTCCCCTCCCCATCAATCTTGACTCAACGCCTCCTCCTCACCCCCTCCCCCGTGAGTCATTTAGTCTTGCCCCCCCAGCTCTGTGAGTCACCGCCTCCCGTGACTTAGTTAACTTTTCTCTACCACTCTGATTACCCATCACCGTCTCCGTGAGTCATTTAAACCCCATCGACTCACCCTTCATGAGTCATTCAATCCCTCGTACCCTTTGACTCATCGCTCCTGTGAGTCATTCAGCCCCTCCAGCCGTCTGACTCATCGCTACTGTGAGTCAGTCAATCCCTCAAACCCTCTGACTAATTATCGACTCTGAGCCATTTAAGCCCCATCGACTCACCACTGTCCCCGTGAGTCATCCAATCCCTCCACTTACTGACTCGCCTCCTCCATTTACTCGCTTCCTTCAGGACTCCCTCACTCCATCCCCACTCATTTCCTCTCATCACCCTGCCAACAGGTTAACCTCACTACCCACCTGTGAATGGGTACCTAACCTGACAGCTGAGAAAGTGAACACGATCGAGTGCAGTGTCGGCCACAATACCCCAGGTGTGTGTGTAGTGTTCACCAGGTAAGATACACAAAAATATATACCAAAATAGCCTCTACTATGTTACACAAAATAATATATTTGTGCCATATTATACAGTAATTTATATAATCTGTGCTCTTTACTATTTAGAAATCGAACCACAATATTTCAACTGACTACAACACTCCTCTCCTCCACTCGTCTCTCTCCCTCCACTCCTCGTGCCTCCCTCCCTCCTTTCCCCCCTCTTCCTCCTGCCTTCCTCCCCCACAGGGTTTCCGTCAGGTGTGTTCGTGGCAGTGAGGGTTGTGTTACAGATGGTTTGGCTGATGATCGCTTTCCAGGAACTGTGTGTGTGTGTGTGTTGCTGACGTGCCGACACTCCTGACTCTACCTCACCCCCTCCGAGTGTAGGTGTGAAGGGTAGTGGGTGGTGTAGATAGTGGTGGTGTAGGTGTTTGGGTGGTGGGTAGTTTATTGTGCACCCTATACTCATCCTGTGAGCGGTAGTGCAAATAGGATTACAGAGTAGAGGCCACAAAGGGTGTGTATAACAGATCCCAGTAGTCAGGATATTGTGGTGTTGAATGTTACACAGTATTTCCAGTACATTGTTTGTTTAGTTCTGTATATAGAGGTGAGTACAGCAGTGAGGTGGTGTAGGTAGTGGTGGTGGTGAGTGAATGTTAGTTCGTAGGGGGAAGAGTGATGGGGGTGAGAGCAGTTGTCTCATTTAGCGAAATTAGTGACGAAATAACTATGGGGTTCAAGATATAGTAGAGTGAATAATAATAATAATAATAATAATAATAATAATAATAATAATAATAATAATAATAATAATAATAATAATAATAATAATAATAATAATAATAATAATAATAATAATAATAATAATAATAATAACAATAATAATAATAATAATAATAAAAATAATAATAAAAATAATAATAATAATAATACCCTCACCATCGACTCATACTGCTGGCGTCACCATAACACTCTCGTGACCCAGGTGGCGACACGTGTTGGTGAACACTCTTGGCGTACGTGACACAACTGGTCAAATATTCATGTCACGATGCTTGGTTTTGGGGAAAGAAGTTTGGGAAAAAGTCATAGTATTTTTGAAAAGAAGTTGGGGAAAAAAGTAGTAGTTTTGGGGGGGAAAAGGGTTGGGAGAAAAGTATATTTTGAGGAAAACTTTCAAAAATTAGTATATAATTTGGGGTAAGTTTGAGGAAAAATAATTAGTTAGCTATGAGACAAAAACAATTGGCGGATAGAAGCTTAGGAAGAAGAAAAGAAAATAGTAGTTTGAAAAATAAAAAAAATTGGCGAATAGTGCAAAAACAAAGAAGGAAAAGAGTAAAAGACAAATTAGATATAGTTTGGGAACAGAAGAAATGAAGAAAACGTAATAATTTGATTGCAAGGAAAAGGTGTCGAAGAAAACAAAGCAAAGAATAAATAAATAAATAAAATAAATAAATGAAGAAAATAAATAAATAAATAAATAAATAAATAAATAAATAAATAAATACTCGATCGGTGGAAAAAATTAAAAAAAAGTAAATAAATGTAAGAAATCTGGCCATTGTTCGCAAAGGTTGTCAGAGAGAGACAAGAACAGCTGGCTGGTTGTCTCAAGGTCAGGTCTGCGACTAAATGGTGAAGACACTTGATAATGGACCAACGTTAAGTATGCTGATGTGATAGTTGAGTGCGTTAGTGTTGGCAGCTGGCACTAGTTGAGTGTGTTAGGGCTGACAGTAGTAGTAATAGTAGTGTGTGTTAGTGATTACAGTAGATGAGTGTGTTAAGTGTCAGCAGTAGTTGAGAGTGTGTTAGTGCTTACAGTAGATGAGTGTGTTAAGTGTCAGCAGTAGTTGAGAGTGTGTTAGTGCTTACAGTAGTTGAGTGTGTTAGTGCTAACAGTAGCAGTACAATAGAGGGATGTGATCACGTGGCGGTATTGATCGTGCGCCTGGCTGACCGACCTAGTTCACAACTACTAGTACTAGCCAACCTTCCTCCACTCCTACTACTAGCCAACCATCCTCCACTCCTACTACTAGCCAACCATCCTCCACTCCTACTACTAGCCAACCTTCCACCACTCCTAACACACGACTACTACTAGCCAACCATCCTCCACTCCTACTACAAGCCAACTTTCCACCACTCCTAACACACGACTACTACTAGCCAACCTTCCACCACTCCTACTACTAGCTAACCTTCCTCCACTCCTACTTCTAGCCAACCTTCCACCACTCCTACTACTACTAGCTAACCTTCCTCCACTCCTACTACTAGCCAACCATCCTCCACTCCTACTACTAGCCAACCTTCCTCCATTCCTACTACTAGCCAACCTTCCACCACTCCTACTACTACTAGCCAACCTTCCACCACTCCTACTACTAGCTAACCTTCCACCACTCCTACTACAACTAGCAACCCTCCCTCCACTCCTATTACAAGACTACTAATAACAACAACCTCTACAGCCTAAATAACTACAACTCACAACATCAATACTACTGTCATCTATACCAACAGTTGGCAAAATCCTCTGAACAGTTTGTAGTCATGTACAGTATATTGTTGGTACACAGCTTTAGTGAACGTTGCTGTGCATTATAAATTACAACCCATTAATAAAACGACAAAATAAAAAAACGCAACTAAAATACCAGGACAAATCTGAATAAAATTAAATGTTAAAATCAACCAAATAAAAAAAAATCGGAATAAAAATAAATATTAAAATCCATAAAATCTAAAAATCGGATTAAAATCAAATATTAAAACCCATAAAATCTAAAAATAGGAATAAAATTAAATATTAAAATCCGCAAAATCTAAAAATTATAATAAAATTAAATGTTAAAATCGATAAAATCTAAAAAGCGGAATAAAATTAAATATTAAAATTCACAAAATCTAAAAATAGTAAACACAATACAATACCAAATATACACAACATCCAACCAACATTATATCAAAACAACAGACAACAAATACAACATCCAACTAACATCAACACATTCAACACACATTCAAACACTTGCAAATCACTACACATTCCAGTAAAACCCTAATGTATATTCACACCGCCGGTCAGCCCATCATACACACTGGTAAATAGAAGGACATATATTATATCCAGGTAAATAAAATTGCAAACTAATATTACATGTTGCGACTTATTGCTCATGTTGCTACGGGGGAAGAGGAGTCAAGATAGTAATAATAATAATAATAATAATAATTAACGGTTTATTGAAAGAGCTTGGCAGCCAGAAGGCTGAAAATATACAGTTACATATTTGGGGAATGGGTTACGAATTACAAATAATATACAAGTAACATAAGTGACACAAATAAGACATATAATAACTAGATGGGGAAAAGCTCAAACTACAGTTCATTTCAACATAGTGACAGTGCAAGGAGTAGTGTTTACTGGGAGTGAATACACTGATTTATTACAAGTTATTGATAATTTTTACAATGGTTGGGACTGGGCTGTTCTTATAGCGATCAGTTCGTGCACGTATGGGCTGGATGGTTGTGGTGTCGAACAGCAATTCTCGGACTAGGGATCTCAGGTGGTAGTAGGAGCCGGTGTCGGGGATGGTGTAGAAGCTTCTTACCAAATTTGCAGATGAGGTCGTGGTGATGGTCAGTGAGAGTCGAAAGGGTCAGTGTGTTGAGCGCTTCTTGATATGTGGAGTAGGAAGGGGAGAGAATAATCTTGCATGCCCTCTTTTGCACTCTTTCTAGGTGTTTACGTTGTGTGGCATTTAGGGAGGAAGACCAGGTGGGGGAGGCATAGGTGAGCTTGGGAAGTACGAATGTTGTGTAAACACTGAGGAGCTCGTGTGCAGGAACTCCGAGGGACTTGAGTCGGCGGAGGAGGTGGAGACGGAAACTGGAGGATTTGATAATTTCACTGACGTGTGGTTTCCAATTTAGTTTGTTGTCTATGGTGACGCCGAGGAGCTTCGTGGAATCTACAACCTTGAGTGTGTTCGGACCTAGAGTAATGGAAGGAGGTGGGACAATGTCGGAGGAGAGGTTGATGTGCATAACCATGGTCTTGGTATGGTTGATGGTGACATGGTTGCTGGTGGCCCAGTTTTGGAGACTGTTCAATAAATCCTGAAGGGCGGTATAGTTGGGAGCAGAATTGTTGACGCTGATCCCAATGGTGGAGTCGTCGACATATTTCCAGCAAGCAGGGGTTTCTCTTAGGGCATCATTGATGAGCATAAGGAAGCAGAGTGGTCCCATCTTGGTGCCTTGGGGGACGCCACAGGTGAGTGACTGAAAGGTGGAGACAGCCCCTCGGAAGCGTACAGCTTGGCGTCGGTCACTGAGGAAGTCTGTAAACCATGGTATAAGACTTCTCCGAAGCCTGAGGTCAATAGCTTTGTTGATGATTATATTGTGGTCGACTAGGTCGAACGCTTTAGTGAAATCAATGAAGGCGACAGCTACAGACGTTTTTCGTTTCTCGAGATGGCGGTATATGTAATCGAGAAAGCTGACAAGACAGTGAGTGGTGGAGGAAGTTTTCATGTTGCCAAATTGCTGAGGGTCTACGACTCCTGCAATATGAGCATAAGCCCAGTCGAACACAAAACTTTCACAGATTAGGCTGGGTATTGG
>NW_024727282.1:40000-51697 GCF_018991925.1 Homarus americanus
TTAGTGATGGTGTATGAATGTTTGTTGTGGTTCAGTGATGGTGTATGAATGTTTGTTGTGGTTAGTGATGGTGTATGAATGTTTGTTGTGGTTAGTGATGGTGTATGAATGTTTGTTGTGGTTAAGTGATGTTGTATGAATGTTTGTTGTGGTTAGTGATGGTGTATGAATGTTTGTTGTATAGTGATGTATGAATGTTTGTTGTGGTTCAGTGATGGTGTATGAATGTTTGTTGTGGTTAAGATGGTGTATGAATGTTTGTTGTATAGTGATGGTGTGTTTGTTGTGGTTTAGTGATGGTGTATGAATGTTTGTTGTGGTTAGTGATGGTGTATGAATGTTTGTTGTGGTTCAGTGATGGTGTATGAATGTTTGTTGTGGTTAGTGATGGTGTATGAATGTTTGTTGTGGTTAGTGATGGTGTATGAATGTTTGTTGTGGTTAGTGATGGTGTATGAGTGTTTGTTGTGGTTAGTGATGGTGTATGAATGTTTGTTGTGGTTAGTGATGGTGTATGAATGTTTGTTGTGGTTAGTGATGGTGTATGAATGTTTGTTGTGGTTCAGTGATGGTGTATGAATGTTTGTTGTGGTTAAGTGATGTTGTATGAATGTTTGTTGTGGTTAGTGATGTTGTATGAATGTTTGTTGTCACTTCTTCCCTACACACGTCTTCCTCATCCCCTTAGATCATTGTACTCAAGGGGTTAAAGTCATCGGACTCAAGGGGATAACTTATCATACTCAAGGGTTTGTTATCGTATTCGGGGGACTAAGTCATCGTACTCAAGGTTTTGTCATCGTACTGAAGGGTTTGTCATCGTACTCAAGGGGCTAAGTCATCCTCCTCAAGGGATTACCTCATCGTACTCAAGGGGTTAACTCATCGTACTCAAGGGGTTAACTCATCGTACTCTTGGGAATAACAGCTGATCCATGACCTCTTATGAAACAAAACAGCTGGACAAAGGTCAATATTACCCCCGAGGCACAATACTGACACGGGGACTTACTGGGGAAAAACAAACTTTATATCAACGTCACGACGGCAGATTAACTCAGGGTCTTAGTGAGCGAGACTAACATGGCAGGTCTGACATCATCCTCAACAGGCTAGGAGGAGGTGGTGGGGAGAGGTGGTGGGGATAGGTGGTGGTGGGGGGGGAGAGGTGGGGAGAGGTGGTGGTGGGGGGAGGTGGTGGTGGGGGGAGAGGTGGTGTGGGGAGGAGAGATGGTGGGGGAGGTGGTGGAAGGGGCGAGGAGGACGAAGAGGGCGGAGGAGGCGAGGAGGAGGAAGGGGGCGAGGAGGAGGAAGGGGGCGAGGAGGAGGAAGGGGGCGAGGAGGAGGAAGGGGTTAGAGGAGGAAGAGGAGGGTTAAAGAAGGAGGGGGGCAAGGAGGAAGAGGAGGAAGGGGACGAGGAGGAGGATGCGTAGAAAAGAAGAGAGGAGGCAAGGAAGAGGGAGGAAATGGGGGGCAAGAAAGAGGAGAAAGAAGGAGAAAGTAGATGAATTAGGAAGGAAGATCAGGAGGAGGGAAGAAGATCAGGAGGAGGAAGGAAGATCAGGAGGAGGAAGGAAGATCAGAAGGAGGGAGGAAGATCAGAAGGAGGGAGGAAGATCAGAAGGAGGGAGGAAGATCAGGAGGAGGGAGGAAGATCAGAAGGAGGGAGGAAGATCAGAAGGAGGAAGGAAGATCAGGAGGAGAGGAAGGAAGATCAGGAGGAGGGAGGAAGATCAGGCGAGGAGGAAGATCAGAAGGAGGGAGGAAGATCAGAAGGAGGAAGGAAGATCAGGAGGAGAATGAAACTGCAGTACTTTATGTCTTGTCTGACCTCACACACGTTATGAGTCCCTGAATAGCCGGGGGTCTTAAAGGAAGGAAACCCTGGCACGGTCAACTTAGTGTCTCGCTGATCACGGCCACCAGAGAAGCTATACTGACACTCTCCTCCTCCTGAGATCAATAGGGAAGGAGGCTAAGCTGGTGTACAGGGGAAAAAAATCATCTTTTTTATCCCTCATTTGGTGCGTGAGGAAGTCGACAGGGTGGGAGGGAGGGAGGGAGGGAGGACAGTCACATGTGCTGACGGCTTACGTGGTGGTGAGGGAAATGAATACGTGTGTGTGTGTGTGTGTGTGTGTGTCTCGTCTTAGTATCTATACATGTATACTGTACCAAGACGTAATATGGTAAGGGTGATTCCTTATTTTTCTGTATTATTTCTGTACCTGTTCTTGTACCCCCGTTAGCGTACCTACTATCCTTGTACCTGTTGCTGTACCTTGTCCTTGTACCGTACCTGTGTTGTTATTTCTATACTCCAGACGAAGCGATACAAAAACCGGCATTAATTTCAAGTAGAATTTATGTAATAGTATCATTTTAAAATATTTCACATGTATCTGTTTCTGTACCTGTGATCTTACGTCAGAGAGAGAGAGAGAGAGAGAGAGAGAGAGAGAGAGAGAGAGAGAGCATCTAAAACACCCCTACGTCAGGTGTTACGTTAATGAAGGCAGGTTAAGTTGGAAGCGTAAGTGGGAGATTGGTGTTAAGTCTCCCTCTCTCTCTCTCATCACACAGCTGTAAAAACATTCCACATCACAGCTCCCCCCCACCTACCTCATCCCCTCCTCTTCCCCATGTCCCCAATCTTCCTCCTCCTCCCCCCCATCTCGTCACCCTACCCTATGACCCAACTTTCCTCCCCTTCCCAATTTGTCCCACCCGCACTTCCCTCACCCCCTCCTCCCTCACCCTGTCACCCTCTCCTCCCCACCTTGTCACCCCTTCCTCTCCTCCCCACCTCGTCACCCCTTCCTCCCTACCCTATCACCCCTGCACAGTGGGTGGCCAGAAATAAACACACACACACGAGGGCGGAGCAGTAGGAGGCGGCTCACCACCCCTGGGAGGTTTCAGGCTTTGATAATCCTGTGCAAGGTTGAACTCTCACACACCTGGTGGCCTTCCTCACCCCACCTCTCACATCTCCTCACGCTCTCAATGACCATCCTCCTCCCAACCTCCCACCATTTCACTTACTCCCCTTCCACACTCACCACACTTCTTCACGCCCCACTGCTCTCTCTCTCTCTCTCTCTCTCTCTCTCACCATACTAAGACCCCTAATAACAATAACAATGATGATGATGATTATAACGATGATGATGATAGTGAAGATAATACAAAGGATGGTGATAATAACGTTAATGATGATGACGATGATAATAATGGTGATAATGAGGACGACAATGGCACAAGTAACAGTAGAGGAAGTGCAGGTGGTGGAGTGTGTAGAGCAGTTGCCGGCTAGACTCTCTCCCTAACGGGCCGTCACGCTTACTAGACCCACTGTCACACTCACCAAACTTGAGGAAGAATAAACTCCACTTATATTAGAGAGTTAATACTGCACACCTGTCCAACGTTAATGATTCTTTTTGTGTGTTGCCAATCATCGTTATCATTATTATTATCAACACTACTGTACTGTTATTATTATGATCATCTTCATTATTTTCATTATTAGCCTTTGAGCCGCAAACTCTTCAGTGTTCAGGAAAACAAAGAAGTTATTTTAAACAATAGACGAAGAGAGAGACGAAAAAAACGACTTATCGAAAAAGAGGAGGAGAGGGAGGAGGAGGAGAGGGGGAGAGAAGGAGAGGGGGGAAGGAGGAGGAGAGGGAGGAGGAGGAGAGGGAGGAGGAGGAGAGGGGGAGAGAAGGAGAAGGAGAGGGGGGAAGGAGGAGGAGAGGGAGGAGGAGGAGAGGGGGTGAGAAGGAGAGGGGTGAGGAGGAGGAGGAGGCGGCAAAGACAATGAGGACATGATGAGAATGATATGAAGATAAGCGACCACGGCGGTGGGAGGAGGAGAGGGAGGAAGGAGGAAGGAGGAGGGAGGAGGGGAGAAGGAGGAAGGTGAGGAGGGTTAGGAGGAAAAGGAGGTGAGGAGTGATGAGGTTGAGGAGAAGAGAAGAAAGAAATAATCCGTCCAGCTGTGTAAGTCTGATGGGCGAGCATAAAGACACGCATAATATCTCTCTCTCTCTTACTTATTAATCTCCCCCACTCTACTTATTCCCCTTACCTACCTATGGGGGTAGACAAAAGTTGGGGGGAGAGGGGGGGAACTTTGGGGTTGAGAAAAAACACCACTCCCCTTTTTTTTCCCTGCCAACATTTCTACTTCTTACTTGACAACATTTCTCCCTCTTCCCTGCCAACACTTAAACCTTCCTGTCATAAGACTCACACACACCATCCCTCACCTCCCTGCCAACACCTCTCATCCCCTCCCCGTCTACCTGCCACCAGCACGAGCGGCGGATGAGACAATCAGGGGCAGGTGGTGGAGGTCCCGATAGGTGGTGGAGTTCCCCGGCAGGTGGTGGAGGTCCCCGATAGGTGGTGGAGGTCCCCGGCAGGAGGTGGAGGTCCCCGGCAGGAGGTGGAGGTCCCCGGCAGGTGGTGGAGGTCTCCCGGCAGGTGGTGGAGCTCCTGTATCGATATTCCTCGACCCAGCCAGCTGTCACCACACTTAGTATGAGGACCACCGCCACCTTACCTGTCCTTCCACCCCAACACCTGCTGCACACGAGGAGAAGGAGGAGGAGGAGGAATTAGAAATGGCAAGGAAAATCAGTCACTTACAAGCAACAAAAAAAGGTTAGGTTAGGTAGGGAACCATCCATGCAGCACAGGAGCACGGGGACGCCCTGGGGGGTGAACCAGTAGCCAGCGGCAGCGATACGGAAATCAACAATACCATCCAGATGATGAGATGCGAGAGCAGGTAGGACGGCTCAAGACTCGGTCACACAAACAGCTGCCGTGCCTGAGCCAAACACAACCAGGAATTCAGCTAAAGTGGGTTGAGGAGGAGGAGGAGGAGGAAAGGGAAGGAAGAGGAGGAGTAAGAGGAAGAGTAAGAGGAGGAGGAGGAGGAGGAGGAGGAGGATGATCAACAAGAACAAGAACAAGAAGAGGAGGAGTAAGAGGAGGAGGAGGAGGAACAACAAGAACAAGAAGAGGAGGAGGAGGAGGAAGGGAATGGGTTGGTCTGGTCCACATCACACTAACATACATTTCCGCCACCACCACAGACATGTGCTCATCCCCTCATCCCCCTCTACTCTGAGCTTACACCCAAACCCAATATGGTAGCAGACTCCTTCCCTCCCTGTCCCCTCCCATCCATTCCGGTACGAGAGGAGGAGGAGGGTGGTGAAGGCTCCCCTGCAGTGTATCAGTACAAGAGGAACACAGAGACTCTCCTATGTGTGGCCGCGGATGCACATGATGGTCGCTCCTCCAGCCATCAAGGAGCCTCTATCACCACCGGGCCATGATTACCGCACACACACCCACACACACACACACACACACACACACACACGGAGGAAGCAGCGGGGTATGTCCTCCAGTATGAGTTTGGTTTAACTATGACTCGAGCTGGAACTGTTAGTACGAGAACGTTCGCTGTGAGAGAGAGGGAATCAGTGTACATTCGTTATTATTATTATTATCAACATTATCAGTAGTAGTAGTAGTAGTAGTAACGATTTTTCGAGGAGGAGGAAGCAAAGACAATACCAAGAACATTAAATAAATACATAAATAAATAAATACTTAGATATTATCCAATCCTGATAACAAAAAAACAAATATTTACCGACAAAAACCTTAAACACGCGATAAAACCAACACCTGCTCTCCTGCTAACACCATCAACACCTGTCTCCTAACACCTTAAACACGCGATAAACCTGCTCTCCTGCTAACACCATCAACACCTGTCTCCTAACACCTTAAACACGCGATAAAACCAACACCTGCTCTCCTGCTAACACCATCAGGAGCTCTCTCCCAGACCCAAGATAGTGACTGAGGTGGCTGGATTTTTGGTTCCTCGTCCTGACACAAGCAGCCATCGCAAATATTATCAACTTATAAATGCATCAGAATCTGAAACAGAAAAAAATATTGTTAGTTGGGTTGTTAAAGAATGAAGTCAGAAAGCAATGTTCACTATTTAATTGTAATGCACTAATGCAGCTGTACGTTAGATTTTCGATAAATTTCACGCTAAAATTTACCTAGCAAAAGGTTGCAAAATATTGAAACTGAAATTATTTTCTGTTTATATACACTAAAATCTACCAAAAAAGTGATGGGCCATTAGTTTTAGCTGATCTTCCCTCCTTTGACACACCCTATTAGAGCAATACTGTTGTGACGCTCCACGCTGATAACATACCAGGCTGGCTGTACCCTCGGAGTGATACTTAATGACTACTTTGTCACATCTCATCTGATTATGATTCTATGTACAGTTGCCAGCAAAAGTCCTCCCACAGCCCTGCTACACAGGGCTGTGGGAGGACTTTTGCTGGCAACTGTACATCAGAGGGATAGATACTGCTTTTATTGCTTCCTTTAGTACTACATCACACGAGGACCCCACAACTACAACACAACCCGATCAAGTAAGGCGCCGTAGGTTGTTGTTGTTCTTGAGGTTATGTTATTATTACTGTTTCAACAACTATCACGGTGTTTTAGTTCGCATCTCTAGGTTAGTACACGGTCTATAAGGTTAACATATACAGTACGCCAGTCATTTCACTCCAGAGAAAGATGACATCAGGAAACCAGCTGAGATAGTGGCAGATAACATTGTGAACTGGCTCAGAGAGAGGAACGTAGACCAGACCCTGCAGGCCATTGGAGGACAGCTGCTACAACCTGGGGTGGCAAGGGGGTCATAAATGGATAAACCGGAAGGTGGGAGCTGGTCTGGATTGTTTGTGACCTCCACACCAACGAGTTGCCACTCAGACATCTGATCCAGGAGCTGGATGGCAAGACTCTTCAAACAACAGATGGTCTGGTCCTCTTGGCAAGATGCTGGACTCTGCCACTGAGTTAGAAATAAATCCGAGCTTTGAAAAAATCACAGTTGGCCCTCCACTCGTTGAGCTTGCACATACTGTCATTGACGACCTGAGTACTGACCAGTACTATGGTTACATGATTTGCAGTGCCATCAAAACTAGGGTCATGCCTGATAGACTTGCTTACCTGCAGATAGGTCCAGTCTCACATTCTAGGTGGCTCTGGCGGCTCTCAGGTTCTGCGGGGTGGGTCGCTCATCATAAACTGAAAGGGAACCAGCTTCTAACCTGAGACTTATTGTCCAATTCATCGTGAGTGTCTACTTATAGGTGGTTCCCAACACCAAGGTCAAGTCATACGTTCTCAGTCAGTATGTTCTCTTCCAGCTTGAGGCTCCTGAGAGTCAGCCAAGGAAGGTTGTTCGAATTGTAGACAGACTGGTCTTTCTGGTATGCTCATCCCGGGGCAGTTCTGCAGACAATGCTCTGCAGTAAGGATGAGGAGAAAGTGCTTGATCAAAAAGATCTTGGATATGAGACTTATAGAGAGGGGATCTGGGCATGACAATCAGTTGGTGAGAAGTTCGGCCGGGGTCGGGACGACTCGCAAGTCAATCTAGAGTGCCAAGACCCTCACTGATCTCATAGATCTGGATAACACATCAGGCCAGCAGTAGGCCCCCTCTTCACCTGCAGCCTCACCAATGTTCAAGTCAGAGCTTTCCTGGACAACCCTATGCATGTCCCTGCCTGGCCCTCGCACACCCAGAGTATAGAGCGTTGTGTACAGCAAGTGAGCGAGGCCAGCAGTCACGTGTACAACCAGGAGAGGAGGGAAGGCTACATCCGAGCTCAGGTGGTCAGGAGGGAGGTGATGAGTAGAAACAGAAGCAAGAAAGACATGTTCTCTATGGTGTGCAGCAACACCGGGTCGTAGTAGTAAAACCGGTTTTTGTATTTGATGATTTGTTTTCTAAAGAATATTAAATTTTAATAAATGTGTGAATCATTCGTTCACTATTCTGGATCATTTCAAATCTAATAAATTCAACACAATTATTTACTACTAAATAATATTTATTGGTGATAAAAAGGGTAGGAATACTGAATTTTCATAGATTTCAAGTTAAATTTACCTAGCAAAAAAATAGAAACTTGCTGGAAATCTGATATCACATGATTCTGCACATAGAACTACATCATTAATACCATGGGCCGATTTTTCAAACTCAAAAAAAAAAATTCGCCTCCGTATGACACACCCTATAATGCTCTAATGATGTGAGGTAAGGCCGGGGTAAGACTGGTAGGGGTGTTCCTTGTTGTAAATTGTCCACCGCGTCCCCCTCACCCTCCTCTGCCCTCGTGCCTGCTCCCGTTCATCTGATGGTATTGATTGCGTCAGGTTTTATTACGGGAGAGTATTTTGAGGGGTGGGGCGACCCATCCTCCCAGCCCTATCCCACCTCGCCCTGCCCCGCCCCACCCAGCCCCGCCAACATACCCCTCGACCACAGACTTCCTACCTCCACACCTCGCCTCAGTTATCGTTAAGAAATGCATTAAAATATCTTCTTTCAGATTGTATTTTCAAAATCAGTCCGGTATTTCGGTATTGTTTTGTAGATTGAAGTTACTACGGTGGTGGAGTACCGTGCCAGGCAGCCTGAGGATCGTGGCCACCCGTCACCGTTTTACACGTCAGCTAATATATTATTCAACAAAACACAATGACACATTTCATCTGCATCCCCTATTTTTGTTCGTTTTCATCTTTTGAATGGCATCTTCGATCCTAGCATCCTTTTAAAACTTTCCAGCGTTCCAGCACTTACTACAAAGTTGCTAAGCTTGTTCCACTCGTCCACCACCCTAATTGTGAACCAGTAACCTTCCATTTTCCCTCCTAAACCTAAACTTATCCAACTTAAATCCGTTGCTTTGAGTCCTATCCTGCTCGGATATTATAAGAACTTTATATATATCCCCTTTATTGATTCTTTTCACCCACTTAAATACTTCTATCATGTCTCCCCGCACTCTTCGTCTTTCTAGGGAATGCAAATTTAGTTTCTTTAACCTATCTTGGTATGGTAGGTTTCTTAGTCCCGGAATAATTTTCGTCATTCGTCGCTGCACCGACTCCAGTGAATTGATATCCATTCTATAATAAGGGCACCAGAACTGAACAGCATAATCGAGGTGTGGCCTGGCTAGCGCAAGATATAGTTGCAATAAGACCTCTGCACTCTTATTACTTACACTTCTAGATATAAAACCTAATACTCTGTTTGCCTTATTTCGAACATTAACGCACTGTTTTCTAGGCCGTAGGTCCGGGCTTACAAGTACCCCTAAGTCTCTTTCACAAGTCGACTTCTCTAGGTTGATATTGTTAAGGCTGTATATATTGACAGTATTAGTTCTTCCAATATTAAGTACGCTGCACTTGCTGGTGTTGAATTTCATTTGCCATTTTTCTGACCACCCCTGCAGCTTATTTAAATCCTCCTGAAATGCATTTGCATCCTGCCCTGAATTAATCTGCCGCCCTATTTTGGTGTCATCCGCAAACTTGCTCACTGCTCAGCCCAGTATCTAGATCGTTTATGTAGATTATGAACAAGAGTGGACCTAGTACTGACCCCTGGGGAACCCCATTGGTTACACAGCCCCACTCAGATTTAACACCATCTACGCTGACCCTCTGCGTTCTATCGGTGAGCCATGATTTTATCCAATTTAAAACTTTCCCCTCGATACCATTAGCCTTAACTTTTCTCAGAAGCCTCTGATGCGGTACTCTGTCAAATGCTTTGCTAAAGTCTAAGTAAATAACATCGTAATTTTCGTCATAATCTACTACCTCGAAGACTTTCCGAAAAAACGTCAGCAGATTTGTTGGACAAGATTTTCCCTTTGTAAACCCATGTTGAGAGTCGTAGATTAATTTGCTTTTCTCTAAATGCGATCGGATGTTCCACGAAATTAATACATAATATGGTAATGCGTGTTCTTAACCGTAGCAACCAGAGATGTGATGTAACTAAAGAAATTTACTTGAGTAATGTACTCAAGTAACATTTTTGGGTATTTACTTTTTAAAAAGTACTAAATTTTTTTTAGTGCTTTTACTTTTACTAAAGAATGTTTTTTCTCATAATTTTACTCCAATACAATTGAAAAACAAAAATCGTTACTCGATACATGCAAACTAATATATTTATTTATTTAATTAATTAATTAATTATTAACCAAAATAAAAGAGTTGTGTGGATGAAGGGTATGGTGTGGGTGTGGAGACACACCACGCAGACACCGACTCTATTCAGAGATAGTGAAGAAAACAAATTAAGCGAGATAGTAGTAACTAGTAACGATGTTAGTAAGCAAATAGACAAACTAAAGACTAATATGTCACCTGGTCCCGATGAGATATTTGCCAGAGTATTAAAGGAATGTAAGGAATAGCTTAGTATACCCTTAACAAATTTGTTTAACATATCCCTGAAAACAGGTGTAGTACCAGAATCCCGGAGGATAGCGAATGTAATACCGATTTTCAAGAAGGGAGATAGATCACTATCCTCTAACTACCGTCCAATCAGTCTAACATCATTTGTAGGCAAATTACTGGAAGCAATCATTTCAAACTCTATTCGAAATCACCTAGAGAAGCACAAGTTGAACAATGATTCGCAATATGGCTTCACAGGCGGGCGTTCATATCTAACTAAACTATTAACATTCTTTTCATCTGTTTTTGAATCAGTGGACGAGGGGCACAATTATGATGTGGTATATCTCGACTTTAGCAAAGCCTTCGACAGAGTCCCCGCACGAAATACTAATAAGAAAAGTGGAGGCTCATGGCATTAAAGGATATATTCTAAAATGGACTAGGGCATGGTTACAGGACAGGAAACAGCGAGTGTGCATTAACGGCACTAAATCCGATTGGAGAAACGTCAGTGGTGGAGTACCCCAAGGCTCAGTACTTGGACCATTATTATATATTTTAAACATAAACGACATGGATATCGGCGTAGAGAGCAACATAAGTAAATTTGCTGATGACACTAAAATAGGGCTTGTAATTAAATCTGACGATGACTCCGCAAAACTACAGAAAGATCTAAACAAATTTTTCGACGAATGGTCTGAAAAATGCAGATGAAATTCAATGTAAAGTATGCAGTGTAGGAGATGTAAACAGATACCAGATACCAGATGGACAACGATGTTATTGAGAAATCCGACTTAAGCCAAGCTTAAGCCAAGTAAACGATGTGTATTAGCTCGAAACAAGGTTAATATAGTACTTTGTTTCATACAAAGGAGTGTTAGTTACAAGACTAGCGAGGTCATCCTAAAACTTTATCTTGCGCTTGTGAGACCTCACTCTGGGAAATATCTCATCGGGACCAGGTGACATATTAGTCTTTAGTTTGTCTATTATTATATTTTAGCTTGTTTATTTGCTTACTAAGATTGTTACTAGGCAATAGTCACTATTATCTCGCTTAATCTATTTTTTTCACTATCTCTGTATAGAGTCGGGGTCTCGGATTTCATGTTTGAATTTTCTGTGGTAAAAACTGTTGAAAAATATCAATTCAGATCATTGCTCATTTCTCCGTTGTTATCAGTTAGCTCGCCGGTATATGACTGTATTGGTCCAATCTTTTCATGTGTTTTAGTTTGATACATTTGAAAGAATCTCTTGGAGTTTGACTTCGCCTTCCTTGCTACCTTCAGTTCTTTATTCCTCTTTGCTTTTCTTATAAGAACATAAAAT
>NW_024727283.1:0-5917 GCF_018991925.1 Homarus americanus
AAAAAATGGATACTGGTGTAGTAAATATTGCATTCTTTCAGTAATCTCTTACTTAACTGTGATTGGTGGAATAAGAGGTAACGTCATCAAATTACAGCCAATAGGAAAACAGAGCAACCAGTCAGCACAACACCCCAACTTATGCTTTGCTGTTGGATATTTATTCTCCTTTTCATTGTTCAGGTTGCGATAATACTGAAAATGCTATGGGCAGTGTGTATTTTATTTAACATCATATCTCCCAGAGTTTAAAATAGTGAAACGAGAATAAATATCCAACAGCAAAGCATAAGTTGGGGTGTTGTGCTGACTGATTGCTCTGTTCTCCTATTGGCTGTAATATTATGACGTCACATCTTACTCCACCAATCACGTTTAAGTAAGGGATTACTGGACGAATGCAAAATGTACGAAAAAAATATGAAGTTCTTGGGGTAAAGCTGCATGTGGAAGGGCCCCTGGGGGCGCCGTCGCCCCTGGCAGAGATCCTGCCGCCCCTGGAAAGACACCCACTGCCACTAGGAGAGCGCCACTGCTCCCAGGGACCCTGCCAACGCCTGTGGCTCACAATAGGTCCTCCTAGGGGAGGCGGCGCCCCAAAAAAATGGATACTGGTGTCGTAAATATTGCATTCTTTCAGTAATCTCTTGCTTAACTGTGATTGGTGGAATAAGAGGTAACGTCATCAAATTACAGCCAATAGGAAAACAGAGCAACCAGTCAGCACAACACCCCAACTTATGCTTTGCTGTTGGATATTTATTCTCCTTTTCATTGTTCAGGTTGCGATAATACTGAAAATGCTATGGGCAGTGTGTATTTTATTTAACATCATATCTCCCAGAGTTTAAAATAGTGAAACGAGAATAAATATCCAACAACCACTTACTCAAGATGAGTGTTAAGGGATTACTGGACGAATGCAAAATGTACGACAAAAATATGAAGCTCTTGGGGTAAAGCTGCATGTGAAAGGGCCCCTGGGGGCGCCGTCGCCCCTGGCAGAGATCCTGCCGCCCCTGGAAAGACACCCACTGCCACTAGGAGGGCGCCACTGCTCCCAGGGACCCTGCCAACGCCTGTGGCTCACAATAGGTCCTCCTAGGGGAGGCGGCGCCCCAAAAAATGGATACTGGTGTCGTAAATATTGCATTCTTTCAGTAATCTCTTACTTAACTGTGATTGGTGGAATAAGAGGTAACGTCATCAAATTACAGCCAATAGGAAAACAGAGCAACCAGTCAGCACAACACCCCAACTTATGCTTTGCTGTTGGATATTTATTCTCCTTTTCATTGTTCAGGTTGCGATAATACTGAAAATGCTATGGGCAGTGTGTATTTTGTTTAACATCATATCTCCAAGAGTTTAAAATAGTGAAACGAGAATAAATATCCAACAGCAAAGCATAAGATAGTGTTATTAATGGCTGTAATTATGACATCATCTTCTCTAATCACATTAAATAGGGATTACTGAGCCCAAATGCAAAATATCTGACAAAAATATAAGTTCTTGGGGTAAAGCTGCATGTGGAAGGGCCCCTGGGGGCGCCGTCGCCCCTGGCAGAGATCCTGCCGCCCCTGGAAAGACACCCACTGCCACTAGGAGGGCGCCACTGCTCCCAGGGACCCTGCCAACGCCTGTGGCTCACAATAGGTCCTCCTAGGGGAGGCGGCGCCCCAAAAAAATGGATACTGGTGTCGTAAATATTACATTCTTTCAGTAATCTCTTACTTAACTGTGATTGGTGGAATAAGAGGTAACGTCATCAAATTACAGCCAATAGGAAAACAGAGCAACCAGTCAGCACAACACCCCAACTTATGCTTTGCTGTTGGATATTTATTCTCCTTTTCATTGTTCAGGTTGCGATAATACTGAAAATGCTATGGGCAGTGTGTATTTTATTTAACATCATATCTCCAAGAGTTTAAAATAGTGAAACGAGAATAAATGTCAACAGCAAAGCTTAAATTAAGTGTTAATTTATGAAGCAATCATCTACCCACCAATCACATTTAATGAGGATTACCTAGACGAGCTCTAAAATGTCACGACAAAATGCCCATAAGTTCTTGAGGTAAAGCTGCATGGAAGGGGCCTGGGGGTGCCGGCGCCTCTGGCAGAAGATCCTGCCGCCCTGGAAAGACACCCACTGCCACTAGGAGGGCGCCACTGCTCCCAGGGACCCTGCCAACGCCTGTGGCTCACAATAGGTCCTCCTAGGGGAGGCGGCGCCCCCAAAAAATGGATACTGGTGCCGTAAATATTGCATTCTTTCAGTAATCTCTTACTTAACTGTGATTGGTGGAATTAGAGGTAACGTCATCAAATTACAGCCAATAGGAAAACAGAGCAACCAGTCAGCACAACACCCCAACTTATGCTTTGCTGTTGGATATTTATTCTCCTTTTCATTGTTCAGGTTGCGATAATACTGAAAATGCTATGGGCAGTGTGTATTTTATTTATCATCATATCTCCCAGAGTTTAAAATAGTGAAACGAGAATAAATATCCAACAGCAAAGCATAAGTTGGGGTGTTGTGCTGACTGATTGCTCTGTTCTCCTATTGGCTGGAATTTTATGATGTCACATCTTACCCCACCAATCACGTTTAAGTAAGAGATTACTAGACGAATGCAAAATGTACGACAAAAATATGAAGCTCTTGGGGTAAAGCTGCATGTGGAAGGGCCCCTGGGGGCGCCGTCGCCCCTGGCAGAGATCCTGCCGCCCCTGGAACGACACCCACTGCCACTAGGAGGGCGCCACTGCTCCCAGGGACCCTGCCAACGCCTGTGGCTCACAATAGGTCGTCCTAGGGGAGGCGGCGCCCCAAAAAAATGGATACTGGTGTCGTAAATATTGCATTCTTTCAGTAATCTCTTACTTAACTGTGATTGGTGGAATAAGAGGTAACGTCATCAAATTACAGCCAATAGGAAAACAGAGCAACCAGTCAGCACAACACCCCAACTTATGCTTTGCTGTTGGATATTCATTCTCCTTTTCATTGTTCAGGTTGCGATATTACTGAAAATGCTATGGGCAGTGTGTATTTTATTTAACATCATATCTCCCAGAGTTTAAAATAGTGAAACGAGAATAAATATCCAACAGCAAAGCATAAGTTGGGGTGTTGTGCTGACTGATTGCTCTGTTCTCCTATTGGCTGTAATTTTATGACGTCATATCTTACTCCACCAATCACGTTTAAGTAAGGGATTACTGGACGAATGCAAAATGTACGACAAAAATATGAAGTTCTTGGGGTAAAGCTGCATGTGGAAGGGCCCCTGGGGGCGCGGTCGCCCCTGGCAGAGATCTTGCCGCCCCTGGAAAGACACCCACTGCCACTAGGAGGGCGCCACTGCTCCCAGGGACCCTGCCAACGCCTGTGGCTCACAATAGGTCCTCCTAGGGGAGGCGGCGCCGCCAAAAAATGGATACTGGTGTCGTAAATATTGCATTCTTTCAGTAATCTCTTACTTAACTGTGATTGGTGGAATAAGAGGTAACGTCATCAAATTACAGCCAATGGGAAAACAGAGCAACCAGTCAGCACAACACCCCAACTTATGCTTTGCTGTTGGATATTTATTCTCCTTTTCATTGTTCAGGTTGCGATAATACTGAAAATGCTATGGGCAGTGTGTATTTTATTTAACATCATATCTCCCAGAGTTTAAAATAGTGAAACGAGAATAAATATCCAACAGCAAAGCATAAGTTGGGGTGTTGTGCTGACTGATTGCTCTGTTCTCCTATTGGCTGTAATTTTATGACGTCATATCTTACTCCACCAATCACGTTTAAGTAAGGGATTACTGGACGAATGCAAAATGTAAGACAAAAATATGAAGTTCTTGGGGTAAAGTTGCATGTGGAAGGGCCCCTGGGGGCGCCGTCGCCCCTGGCAGAGATCCTGCCGCCCCTGGAAAGACACCCACTGCCACTAGGAGGGCGCCACTGCTCCCAGGGACCCTGCCAACGCCTGTGGCTCACAATAGGTCCTCCTAGGGGAGGCGGCGCCCCAAAAAAATGGATACTGGTGTCGCAAATATTGCATTCTTCAGTAATCTCTTACTTAACTGTGATTGGTGGAATAAGAGGTAACGTCATCAAATTACAGCCAATAGGAAAACAGAGCAACCAGTCAGCACAACACCCCAACTTATGCTTTGCTGTTGGATATTTATTCTCCTTTTCATTGTTCAGGTTGCGATAATACTGAAAATGCTATGGGCAGTGTGTATTTTGTTTAACATCATATCTCCCAGAGTTTAAAATAGTGAAACGAGAATAAATATCCAACAGCAAAGCATAAGTTGGGGTGTTGTGCTGACTGATTGCTCTGTTCTCCTATTGGCTGTAATTTTATGACGTCATATCTTACTCCACCAATCACGTTTAAGTAAGGGATTACTGGACGAATGCAAAATGTACGACAAAAATATAAAGTTCTTGGGGTAAGGAATTGTGGGATATATACTATATGTATGACAATACTACCAAGCAAGCTATGGGACTCCTGGGAGGGGGCACTTCTGGTAGGGCCCCTGGGGGCGCAACTGCCCCTAGGAGGGTCACTGGGGCCACCACTGCCCCAGGCAGAGTCCCTGGTGGCACTACTGTTCCTGGCAGGGCCCCTGTTAGCACCAGCGTCCCTTGCAGGGTCCCTGGGGACTCCACTGCCATTGAGAGGGCCCATAAGGGCGCCGCTGACCCTGGGAGGGAACCTGCGGGCGCCACCACCCCTGCTAGTGCTGCTGAGGGCGCCAACTCCCGTAAGAGGTCCCCCGGGGTCGTCATCGCTCCTGGTAAGGCTGCTGAGGATGCCATTGTCCATTGGAAGGTCCCTAGGATGCCACTTCCCCCGGGAAAGCCCCTGAAAGATCCGTCATCCCTTAGGGCCCCGACACCCATGGGAGAACCCCTTGGGACCCCAACACCTCTGGCAGGGCCTGTAGGGACGCTGCACCTGATAGGGCAAATTTCATGGACCGAGGCAGTACTGTCTCTGTAGGACCCCTGGAGGCAGTTGTTTTTGCACTATTTAGAACACTGGGAGATATGACGTTAAATAAACACACTGCCCATCGCATTTCCAGCATCATAGCACCATGAACAATGTAAAGGAGACGAAATATCCAACAGGAAAACATAAGTTGGGGTGTTGTGCTGACTGACTGCTCTGTTCTCCTATTGGCTGTTATTCGGTGGATTAACATTTTAGTCCACCAATCACCATTAAGTAAGGAATTGCTGGATATATACTATACTGTATATATGACAATACTACCAAGCAAGCTATGGGACTCCTGGGAGGGGGCACTTCTTGTTGGGCCCCTGGGGGCGCAAATGCCCCTAGGAGGGTCACTGGGGGCACCACTGCCCCATGCAGAGTCCCTGGTGGCACTACTGTTCCTGGCAGGGCCCCTGTTAGCACCAGCGTCCCTTGCAGGGTCCCTGGGGACTCCACTGCCTTTGAGATGACCCATAGGGGCGATGCTGACCCTGGGAGGGAACCTGCTGGCGCCACCACCCCTGCTAGTGCTGCTGAGGGCACCAACTACCGTAAGAGGTCCCCCGGGGTCGTCATCGCTCCTGGTAAGGCTGCTGAGGATGCCATTGTCCATTGGAAGGTCTCTAGGACGTCACTTCCAAAGGGAAGGCCCCTGAAAGATCCGCCGTCCCTGGGGGCCCCGACACCCATGGGAGATCCCCTGGGGACCCCAACACCTCTGTCAGGGCCTCTAGGGACGCTGCACCTCATAGGGCAAATGGCACGGACCGAGGCAGTACTGTCTCTGTAGGACCCCTGGAGGCAGTTGTTTTTGCACTATTTAGAACACTGGGAGATGTGACGTTAAATAAATACACTGCCCATCGCATTTCCAGCATCATAGCA
>NW_024727284.1:0-13378 GCF_018991925.1 Homarus americanus
TACAAATTCCTCTAGACCAATATACATGTCTGCTGGAGGGCATTTGGTCTACTCAGCATCTTGAATGCATCTAGGACTTTTGTATTAGATTTCATCAAAGTGCTCCAACATGCTTTCTCTCCTTTGCCAACAAATTTTCCAATGCAGTCAGATCCTGTGAAGGCATGGAAACCTGTAAGGCTCTCTGCCCAATGTGTCGTCGCTCACCAGTTCCTGTTATCATATTTGTATTTTCTCCAAGTTGAGGCTGCTTTAATATGCCAAACACATCACTGTCTGGTGACTTGATATGTACAGTGCTGCCCTTCTGTGATGCATATACTGTATGTCCTGCTTAAGTTCTATAAATTGTGATAGCAATTTGATGGTTGAAGTCTTATTTGCAGCTTTCCACGACAGAAGATTAACCTTGGACATCTTTTCCCAGATTCTCAATGGACCAACAATACGTTCCTTGACAAAATTTTCATAATTTTGTCTTCCAACTTCATATGCACAAAGATTGTCATATTTGGCATTTTCTGGCATTACAGCTCCAGTTACCAAGTTTAAAAGAGCATCATTTTCCTGGGATTACGGTCACCAATAACATTGTGTAGCTTCTGTACATCAGCATATTGACAGATGACAATAGCTGTAGAGAGCTCATGGTGTTCTGTTCTTTTGTAATCTTTATGAGTTTGATATTTTATGTAATGAACTTAATTTGAAAACCCAAATGGTAGTATATGATCTTTTATCACCTTAGACACTCTGTGCGTCATGCCTCTCAAGTGATTTTTTTCCTCTCTTACTTCTCTGGATATATTTTCTTAATCTACAGATGCCAAGGTTTAAAATGACGGATGGTGTTAAAAATTAACCTGAAATTTTTACGTGACCACATATTGTCTTGTTGGGTTTCTGAGAGAACTTCACGGCTAAATAGCGCCTCTGTATTGATAGCCGGTACATGTCGTAATATCCACCGCTCATAGTTAAATCTTTATGTCCGTTTATTTTGTCCTAATTTAAGTATCAAAGAGTGTTTTCATTTTTAAGTATCTTAAATATCTTTTTTCCCCACTCCTAAGTATCTAAGTATGATTTATTTTCATTTATAAGTAACTAACCATATTTTTGTTTTCATTATAAAATGTGATTGATATAGACAACAGAAGTAAATATCAGCTGGAGGTCGTAAACGAAGCTGATGTGAAATATTTTGACTCGCTGTTCCCACGAACTAATTGCTTCACTGGTTTATACCGAAGAAATAAAACCGTCAACGAACCATCCGATTCAAATGTGTCTTAGGCGATACAGGGTGTTTATGCGTCACTCTGATACCAAGAATGACTTTGTGTACTGTGGTGAAGCTGAGGGTAGGATAGGGTTGGGTTGGGTTGGGATGGGTTAGGATTACGCATGTGTAGGTATATTCTGTCGCATTTTATAGGTATCTTGCGTCTTTCTCTTTATTCCTTCTTTATCATGAGTATCTGTGCCTATTAATACACCACCTCGCAGGATAGTGGAAGAGGAATGGATAGTAACGAGATAATATTCTTCTTACATATACCTTAGCTTGATTACAGGTAACATCAGGTAGAAGTTACATGACTCTTAAGAGTTTTCCTCGACTTGGCTGATTCAACTGTAAGACTTGCTGTATTTATCCTTATTAAAATCCTCCACCTGTAAGACCATCCACTTGTAAGACCCTCCACCTGTAAGACCCTCCACTTGTAAGACTCTCCACTTGTAAAACCCTTTAGGGATTTGAAATACCTTCTCGTCTTGGCTCCACTAGTACTGTACACACCCTCTCTAGCCTTAGTTTACAGTAATGTTGAAGTATATAATGAAGACTCACAGCTCATGGGTTAGAAAAACAAAAGATGCTTGTTTTATTTATTTATTTATTTATTTATTTATTTATTTATAGTTTATTTTAGAATCCCCGAAAGTTAGAACAAAATGGCTGACGGGACTCACAAGCGGGCGGTGTTTACAGTATGGACCAAGAATAAAAAATAAATGAAAAATAAAATAAATAAATCGTAAATTGGTGCATTGTTTCTCCAGGGGTAATTATAGAAGTACAAATGTTCTCCAGCAGTGGGTAACGATCATAGTCACGTATAGAGCTTCCGACGCAGGTAGATTGATATAGATGCATTACCTTGAGTTAGTGGGTTACAGGGGCTTCTTACACGATAATATTAAAGGTGTTTTTTCCTTCTGTTTGTGGCACTTGAGGTGTTTAGGTTAGGTTTAATTAAAATGGTTTAGTTATAATAGTTATATTACGATAAGTAAGTTGAATTTAGAACTTTTGATTTACATATATCGTGTTTTAGAAGGATTTGTTAGCTAATAAGTTTAATTTGGATAAGTTTAGTTTAATTTAGATCATTTGATTTTACAAGGTCGTATTATAATGACTGGGAACCATATAGAAACCTGTTAGAAGTAAATATTTCTACGGCAGTGAATGAGTAGGTCAATAAGTGGTGTATAGAGCTGCTGACGCAACTTAAACGGTATATACTGTACATTATATGTTATCAGAGCTTTCCTGTTGTACGTAACCGCCTCCGTCAAAGTGTCTTAGTGGCTCATGTGAAGATTAGCCTCTAGTTTATTTAACCTCAAGATTAACTACACTGGCACTGCCTGACCTGACCTGACCTGACCTGACCTGACCTGACCTGACCTACTACCCTACCCTACCCCCTACCCTACCCTACCCTACCCTAACCTAACCTAACTTAATCTAACCTAACTTAACTTCCCATGTAGCGTTAGGTTAATCATTAGTTGAAATAAGCTGGGAGGGTTAATCTTCATGTAATCTATCTTAATTAACAATTTTGGTCAGGTGAGGCCTTCTTTACCTTACTCGAGAGCAGGAGGAGGAGGACTTGCTAACGTCTACAGATCATCGTCAACCAAGGCAGATATTGAATACCTTTTGTTTACCTTCGTGGCTTAAGAACACATCTTAACACCATAAGACTATTCGCCTCAATGCAATAATACAGTAATTGATTATTGTATTCTAATAAAATTTACGGTGTATCTTTTGAACCAGATTTATTGTTTGACTTTTGTGAATGAGAAACTGGTTGAGGTGTATTGTGGTAAACATCCTTAAGAGCAGCTCTGTGTGTTCTTACGACCTCAAAGTAACACAAAAGGTAGCCAATATCTACCCTTGGTCAGTCACTTTATGTAGATGTCAATTGTGTCATTTTTCTAGACTTAGTGCCCCCTGGAGGAGAAAGTAAATACAATGTTGATTTATTTTGGTCACAACACACGCTAGTAGATTATTTTTCCTATTTAACTAAATAATTAACACTATGTAGCTAACTAATTATATGACTCAAAGATGGTAACCAATATGGCGTCGATATTGTTCACATACTCTATGATTAATAGATGTATTGTCTGTTTAATTTTAGGGAAGAATTTAATTTATAAACTTTTTGAGAATCTGGATACAGGAGTTTTGTCTTTGCGCGCGCGCGTGTGTGTGTGTGTGTGTGTGTGTGTGTGTGTGTGGTGATGATGATGATGACGGATACTTTCCTCTGCAGTGAAAAAAATATCTTGACATTGCAAAGTTTAACTGTAAGCCGAAGGAACGTTTGTAATGTGACTTATTATGTGAAATTGTAACTTGAAATTCTTTGTGAAAAAATATTTCCCTATAAAGTTTGGCAGTAAATGAAGTATTACATCAAGGTGTAACTTGTAGTTCCTTGTGGAGTAAATTACCTAAGTGGACGATACAGCTACTCCAGGGTGTAAGACCTAGAGTAGAAAGTCTTAAGACCTTACCTGAGGTTGAAAGACTCTTATAGTGGAACGTCTTAGGTATTGAAACTTTAATTACAGTAAATAAAATATAATCTACCTAAACATTCCTTCACCTGGCGACAACTAATGATACAGGTGGTGTAATAGCTCTTTAAAATTCCTCCGTTTGATATAATAATGACCACACATGAACTTATAATGTGCAATATCTTGATAACACATTAGCTGCAACATTACACATAGTCCAGTGTATGTGTAGTGAGGGACATCTACCTAAATGAGTTACAGAATGTGGAGTTGAGGCAAAAAAATGTTGGGACATGTTTGAGATCATCAGTTGAGCCAAACGTTTATACTCAATATTGTTTTAATGGTATTTTAGAGCGACCGAAAAATGTAAACAAAATGGCCGGCTAGGCTCGGGGGATCCACGAGTCCTCTTATGAAGGATCGACAATAAATGAAAACAAATCAGATTAATTTAAACACATTTCCAAGAGTATTAGATCCTGTAAAGAGAGAAAATTAATACTTGATATTTGTAGAAGCTTTTTTTTTTCGTCCGTTTTCGTCTTGGTTAAAACAATTGTGGTGGTGTTACCTGTTCCAAACGGTAGACATCAAGGAAATGGATCAAGACCTTAATACTCAAAGGTACACATGATGATTTGTTCCCAAGTCCGAGGATATACTTCACAAAACAGATTAACTTTAGGACACAATGATGGCGAACAAAATAACATCAACATTGCGTACAGCACATATCTTGCTTTGACTCTTAACTCTTGTAATTTTTCGTAATGTTAGTGAATGAAATTGAGATTCTGGGCATATTTTCCTGTTTTTCTTTCTAATCAAGTGTAAAGGAAGATGTACTGTTTATTGATGGATTTGGTGATGTCTTAATAGTGTATTAGTGTGTTAATATTACACAGGTTTGGTATAGTGGTGACGGTAATGTAGTGTAGTAAGATTTTAACACATGGAGGTGAATTTGTCTTTTATGTTGAGGATTTAAGAACATAAGAACATAAGAAAATAAGGAGTCTGCAATAGGCCGGTTGGCCTGTGCATGACAGCTCCTGTCGAGAGTTACTACCACTCTCTATCATCCATGAATCTATCTAGCCTCCTTTTGAAACTTTCCAGAGTTCCCGCACTTACTACAAAGTTGCTAAGCTTGTTCCACTCGTCCACCACCCTATTTGTGAACCAGTTTCTTCCTATCTCCCTCCTAAACCTAAACTTATCCAACTTGAATCCGTTGCTCCGAGTCCTATCCTGCTCGGATATTATAAGAACTTTATCTATATCCCCTTTATTGATTCCTTTCACCCACTTAAATACTTCTATCATATCTCCCCGCACTCTTCGTCTTTCTAGGGAATGCAAGTTAAGTTTCTGTAACCTATCCTGATATGGAAGGTTTCTAAGTCCCGGAATCATTTTTGTCATTCTTCGCTGCACCGACTCTAGTGAATTTATATCCATTCTATAATAGGGGCACCAGAACTGAACCGCATAATCGAGGTGCGGCCTGATTTGTTAAAGGGAAGATCTGGTGGACGGGGATAATTGTCTGGTTGTGATGGACACGGCTCACCTAACCTAACCCAATCTAACCTAACCCAACCCAACCTAACCCAACCTAACCCAACCCAACCTAACCTAACCCCTATATATGTGTGAGATAAGGTTCTGATTCAAGAACAAGATGCACAAGTTCGAATCCAAATTGAGCTGTAGGGTTTGTTGACTAATTCGGGGCTTCACATTCATAAAACTCTCAAATGGGATACGACTAAACCCGAAGCCCCATCTTCCGTCGGTCGGTCGTTGGTGTCAGGTCAAAGTTCAGTTTGTAGTTCACCTCCTGTGATATGTGTCATTTATCGAAACGAAACATGAGGTTAACGTGAAAACAAAACCTCGAAGCAACACGTATAAACAGGGTCGAGTTTTCATCGGATTTTACGTCATGAAATTTTCCATCTTGAGAGAGAGAGAGAGAGAGAGAGAGAGAGAGAGATTGATTGATTGATTCCGATGCTGAAATTAACACTAAAATTTTATACTGTAATTGAAATAAATGCAGGTAAGGTTGGCGTATGGAATTATTGAAGGACGATCACAGAAATGTTTTACCTGTTTCCTGTGATGTAAGTCCAAAATGGTGTTAATTGTCATGGGTTTATACGTCCAAAATATTCTTCATATCGTAGGGTTTTATATCCAAGTATGCCATCCAAGTCCATATGTCCATTCATCCAGTTAGCTGTTTATCCATCCACCGATTCACCCACCTACCCATCTCTCATCCCATTCAGTCACCCATCTACCCATCTATCCTCCCATTCAGTCTCCCATCCATCCATCCATCCATCCATCCATCCATCCATCCTTCCATCCATCACACAAGGAATAGAATGACCCACTTATAATTTTTCTCTTTCCTGCTGCACTAAGGATCAACCACCCAGAGTGGTATGGCTACCCTGAGTAAGTACACTCTGTATTCCTCCTTTACTCTATTGTGGGTGTAGGTGGTGGGTAGTGTGTGTTTGTGGGTGTAGAACGTGGATAGTAGGTTTGTTTGTGGGTGTAGGGCGTGGATAGTAGGTTTGTTTGTGGGTGTAGGGCGTGGATAGTAGGTTTGTTTGTGGGTGTAGGGCATGGATAGTAGGTTTGTTTGTGGGTGTAGGGCGTGGATAGTAGGTTTGTTTGTGGGTGTGGGGCGTGGATAGTAGGTTTGTTTGTGGGTGTGGGGCGTGGATAGTAGGTTTGTTTGTGGGTGTAGAGCGTGGATAGTAGGTATGTTTGTGGGTGTAGAGCGTGGATAGTAGGCATGTTTGTGGGTGTAGGGCGTGGATGGTAGGTATGTTTGTGGGTGTAGATACATACATTGTTAAGAGGAATAAATCAAAATGGGAAGAAGATTAAGATAAATATACTGATGATTAATGGTACAGGTGAGTTAATAAAATTGATATAAATAGATAAATACAGTAGATAGATAGATAGATAGATAGATACAGTAGATAGATAGATAGATAGATGTATGATTTTGTATACCGCAAGAGTAACTAAATATTCCTGTACCTGTATTTTCTTTCAGTTACAAAATACACAGGATTATAAATATGAGTATGCACATTGCACATCAGGTGTTACAGTCAGTGGTAATATTTTGTAATACTCTTAAGTGATGAGGTAACAGAGGAAATAGACGGATACTAACGGAGAGTTTTGTAGAATTAGACAGACATTCAGACAGTAAAACTTCTTCCGACAATACAAATTTTGACGGTGGAATTTATACACGAGCGTGTATGGATAATTATGATGAGCTGAATTATGGCATCTACGTCTGATTTTCCGTTGTTTAGAATGGATTATTATTATTTTTGTTGAGTTATTTAACAGTTCGAGAAAAGGTTTATTATGGTACTATGTCCTATTATCACACAAGGTCATAATTGAAGTAAAATAACCAATTATACTGTATTATTTTAGACAATACATAAGAACATAAGAACATAAGAATGGAGGAAACTGCAGCGGGCCTATTGGCCCATACTGGGCAGTCCCGTTTACACCTAACCCCTATTGCTCATATGAGCATCCAACCTATGTTTGAAGCAATTCAGCGTATTCGAGTTAATGATGATATTTGGTAACTTGTTTCATTCATCCACTACTCTGTTTCCAAACCAGTGTTTACCTATTTCACGCCTAAATCTAAATTTGTCTAATTTAAAACCATTGTTACGAGTTCGCTCCTGGTTGGATAGTTTGAGTACCTTTGTAATGTCACCTTTGTTTAGCCCTGCCTTCCACTTATACACCTCTATCAAGTCGCCCCTCGCTCTACGTCTCTCAAGGGAGTGCAAATTAAGAAGCTTTAACCTGTCTCTATACTCAAGGTTCCTAATGCGTGGTCGGCTGCTTGTCCAATTAACCAGTCCGTTCACATATATTTATATTTGGGTTTTAAGTAACGAAACCCAAACGGTAGTTCCTTTGTTTTATTATAAAAGGTTGTATATATAATTCCCGAGTGTATATCAACCGTAAGTCTCACTGTCTAGGAGTGAATGAGAAAGGGACGGCGTTTATGTATGATAAACGTTTGGTCACGTCCTTTCGATATGAGTTGAGGTGAGCTACTGAAGCTTAGGGGCATCGCAGTGCGTGCTTACAGAAATGCTGAGCTATGGGTCTCGCCCTCTTGGGTAAGTTGCCCGCTCACGTGTCACTCTCATGTCTTACTCATAGACAGTGGAAAGTTACAGGGTGGTGAATCTGAATATAATATCAGATGTATTGAACCATTTATATAATACGTTCTGTTGATGAGACAGGGGCCTATTACATCGCTCGGTCACCTACCAGCCGAGCTCCATGAGGCCTAAATAACTCACAGAGTACAGTACATCCTAGACAACCCTAACCATGTTATAAACAGATATGTAGACACTAAGCTGGGGAAATTACTGTAGGGGTATTCTCTACTACAGGGGACCTAGACTTTTGTGTCGTACGGGTTAGTATATTATGAACAATGTTGAATTTGGATGATACTGCCCGGTAATAACAGAACAGGAACATTATTGCCAGAATTAACAGAATAGAGGGAATCGTAAGACTTGGTAGAGCAAATTCCCGTGACAGATAAAATGGCAAGTTATTATTCAAATCAGCAAAATGTGTCTCGTTCAAGAAAGCTAACACTTTTAATTTCTCTGAAACTATTTGAATATCCTTGATAGTGAAATTCATTATAGGAAGTGGAATTAAAGCAGACTTGAGTTTTCGATTTAACGCAAAATGCTGATGAGTAGGCAAGGTCCGTAATGTACTACAAGTGATTTCACAGTAATCAGGAGCCTTGTAATGCCCTTTCACAACTAGCTGCTTAACATCATTTTGGCATTTTAAAATTACAGTAGTGAGATTTGGAAAGAACAAATACTGCACATTGTGAAGGTGAGCGTGGAACACAGTCTTTAGACTAACTGGCCTATAACTGCATTGCGCTAACGCTGTGCGTACATTTGGTTGTATGACTGCCAATTCACATATTCCCTCTGCAGCAGGAATAAATGCAAACATGTAGGCTGGACATACGTGTAGGTGTAGATAAGACGACTTACACCGTGACAGTACCTCAGAATCCTCTATTGATAACAATGAATAATCTTCATCTACTAAGAAAAGTTCTTTAGGCCTATCTAGGGTATACAGTGTGTCGTTCACAAACCAGGGGAAGGGTTCTAAATGCCATGCATTAAACTCATGTTGCCCTCGCATAGGAATGTGGATCAGAATTGCATTGTGCGTGAGGGTTGACTCCAACAGTGGGTAATGATATTGAACCTCATTGTCATTGAAAATAGGAGTTAAATGATACTGCAACTTGGCTATTTTTAAAGCTTCAAGAAGCGTCTGCACAGGCACAAGCTTCGCGTCCACACGTCCTATCCCGGCATCTACAATGCTGTTTATTAGTTCATTTTTAGAGGTTACAATTTTATGAACTGAAATTTCAGCAGCATGCAAATATTCTGTGAAGTAAAGGAGCCATTCTAACGTCGGGATTGCTTTCTGTAACCTAGTAACAATCCTCGAAACTTGGTTAGACTCCATTATGATTGCATTTACCTCTGATTCTAGAGCAGTAATCGCGTGAAAGGTTTGAGAAATAACACGATTCTGTTGAGATACAGCTTGAACGACAACGTTCATGAAACTATTGTCGAATTCATCGAAGCTGTGCTGAGACCATGAAGAATGTCCAATGCTGATTGTAGTTAGCCGTCGACGTTTTCCATCTGACGCGAAAGTACGAGTTAACTTCTACTCGCAGAACGTAGTTTCATACAATAGTCATTTGGGACATTTGCTTCTGAACAGTCTGTAAGGATGTATCAATCACATTATCATCAACTTGAGGTAAGACATTTATCTGGGTCTTCTTCAGACGATCCGCGTGCACGACATCTGCGATCTGTGCATTAGGCTTCCATATTTTGAATTTGTTGCCTGCTTCTTTTGAGATTATGCGGAATGGACCAGAAAATTTCGCCGAAAGTTTGGAGTTCCTTTCAGGTACCTGTAACATAACAGCGTCCCCAACGTTCAGTGCGATAGGTTTAGCATGTTTATGCTGTTTGATGATCATTTCGGCGCGTGACGCCGCTAGCTGTGATCGTACTTGGTTATGAATTTCTGTAAAGACATGAATTTGTTTTGCCGCAAAATCATCCGTAATATATTCCGGGTATGGCGCCTCTGTAAGGATGTCGTAAGGCAGACGTTTATCTGTGCCATAGACAATATAGTAGGGTGTTTTGCCCGTAGAGCTATTAACTGACCCATTAATCGACGCTGCAACCTGCGGTAACCAATCCTCCCATGCGTATTGAAAACCATTAACGATTGGACGCAGTATTTCTAGGATTTTACGATTGGTTCTTTCAACAAGGCCATTGGCCTGTGGATGATAAGCTGTCACAAAAGTTTGTTTAATTCCATATTGTAAACATATATGCTCTATTAGCTCATTCTTGAACTCTGTTCCATTATCAGAGAGTAGAACTTTAGGCGTAGTATATGGACATATGAGATTCATCACTAATGCATAGGCTACTGCTTCGGCCGTTTGCTTTTTAGTGGGATCAAGACCACGAACCTGGTAAAATGATCCACACACACTAAGACGTATCCTGATCCCTGATGACTCATTGGGAGTTGTAACACATCAACAGCGACTGTGTCAAACGGACGGTCTGGTGTAGGATATTGTAGAATCGGGGCAGGTGATCCTGTCGATCTTTTATATTGAGCACATGCCAAACAATTAGCTATGTGTAATTCTATGTCTTTCTTCATAGTGTTCCAGAAATACTTCTTTCGTAAATCCGCTAAGCATTTATCACGACCTTGGTGACCTGCTTGTGGGACATCGTGGAACAATGCCATTACTGCTTTGCGCAACGTGTCAGGTACGACTATTTGAGACACATTACCCTCAGGAGATTTCCTCGTCCTATTGAGTATGTTATGTCGTAATTCAAACTGACTTAAGGGAAGAAATAACTTGGGGAGTTTAACATCCTCGCCCGATTCGAGAGCAAAAATAACAGCTGACCAATATGGGTCGCGTCGTTGCTCATCTTCCAGCTGCGAAAGAGTGAATGATGATACAGGCATTACTGGTGCTATATTTCTTGACAGAGCGTCGGCGACAACATTCGCCCTCCCAGGTAAATACCTAAATTCGGGGTCAAACTCTTGAATTGTCAGATACCAGCGTGCTAATCTGCCTGATAAGTTTCTGCCATGGAACAGTTCGGTGACTGCCGCATGATCAGTAAAAACAGTTATCTTGTAGCCAAAGATAATGTCTTTGAACTTCTTAAATGCCCACACAACGGCTAACGTTTCTAAATGCGTCACCGAATAACGTGTTTCAGCATCGATTAGTTTGCGATTTGCAAATGCTATCACTCTAAACTTCCCACGCGTGTCCTCTTGCATGAGCACTGCTCCGACTCCAATTCCGGGAGCGTCAGTACAGAGAGTGAAAGGTTGAGTGTAGTCTGGGAATGCTAGAACCGGGGCATTGGTTAGCGCTGTCTTCAATGCCGAAATACTTTCCTCGTGTTCAGCATCCTATATAAACATTGCATCTTTTTTTGAGCAACCTCGTTCGGGGCGATGCTAATGTTGCATAGTCCTTGATAAAGGAACGATAATTACCAGATAATCCGAGAAGGCTACGCACATGATCATTTGAGGTAGGACGCGGGAACTGAGATACAGCTTTGACTTTATAATTAACTGTGTGTATGCCCTCACCGTCGACTACATGACCAAGGAAATGGATTCTGGATTTTAAAAACTCGCACTTTGAGAGTTTTATTTTGAGGCCTGCTGTGGAAAGTTTGGCCAAAACTTCACGCAGTTTTATCAGATGGGAATCGACGTCCTTACTGACTACTATTAGATCATCCAAATAAGCGCAGACTGTGTTACCAATTAGTCCGGCAAACAGGGTGTTGATCATTCTTTGAATTGTTAGTGGGGCATTTCTGAGACCAAATGGCATTCGTAGAAACTCAAAGTGGCCTAGAGGCGTGCTAAATGCCGTAATTTCTCGTGATTTTTCATCGAGTGGTATTTGCCAATACCCACTAAGCAAATCTAAGTTGCTAAATACCGCATTATCCTTGCCTAAGGATTGCAATATGTCACTCAAGATAGGCATTGGGTACCTATCAGGGATTGTTTGATTATTTACGCGCCTGAAATCTATGACAGGGTGCCATCCACCATCCTTTTTCGGGACGAGGAATAATGGGCTATTAAAGGGGGATTTTGAGTGTCTAATGACATTCTCATCTAACATACCCTGTACCATATCTTGCACTACAGCGCGCTGGCTATGAGGTAGTCTATAAGCTGGTACGTAAATAGGGTTGGTTCCTTCCTTTAACGCTATATGATGGGATGTTAAATCTGTCTGACCTAGCGTTTCCCCTGGCAAGGCTACTATTACTGTAGTCGGCAAGCAGCTCTAACAGGCGTGTCTTGCCCTGAGGATGATCGATCACCTTGACATGTGGCGCTATTTGATCTATCCTGGCCAGTCGAGTCTGTTGGCAATTCGCAACAATACCTCGAATTAGGAATTTATTTGGTTGCACTTCGACATTGCTGTGATATCTATAAAATCACACACATAACATCCTTTCTTTAATTTCTTGATAATGTGAAATTGCTTCCGCAACCCCGTAGACTTGTGTGTGTGTGTCACAGTAGACACAGCTGATTCCAAGGTCCAGTGATTGGGTCAATGCTCACAAAAATCCTGAGTACAGCAAACCGCCGCTAATTGTTACACAACGTCATCCACAACACCATACCTCAGAATGCTGAGACCATCTCTCAGACCGGATGTGTCATCATCACTAGGGTGGGTGCTGGGTGCTGGTAACTGGGGGTTGTTCACGCCATACGAAATAATTTTGTTGACAGGATGTTGATTGATGAGCAGTCACAACAACTGCAGTCACGTCCTGTCACACCCTGGGCAGTGAACGAATCATTTGCAGAAACTAATGTTCACTTTAGCTCACAGGATTTTTGCGTTGGTGAATTCCTCATTCTGGTAATGGAGAGTACTCTTCAACATTGCAGGTACTATCTTCCAACTCTTGCTGCTGTAATCACGCTGGGAAGGTGTGTGGTTGAGGTCGAGAGATATCTCTGGCGCATGATCCGCCTTCCTCTTAATAGGATTGGTAGACAACACCTTCGTCCTAGCGGTGAGCATAGGTTCAGAATGACTCATTGCTGTGTAGGAAACACCTTTAAACGTAACACTATTATTACGTGGATGAACATCTATCATGTTCTTTCGAAGAGTTGGTAGACCAAGTAACCCGTCAGCTGGCAAATTGAACTGCTGAACTATATAAAAGTCCGCGTAGAAGGGCGTACTACGTCTTGAGAATCTGAGTGGTAACGTCACCATTCCTTTGATGCTCAGCTGAGTACCTGAAACTCC
>NW_024727285.1:0-19046 GCF_018991925.1 Homarus americanus
ACTCCGCCTTTGTTAGGACCAAGTTATAACAAGTTATTCTGCCAAGTATCCAATAAGTACCCATGACTCAGAGTTAAATAATACCTAACCTAATCTAAGTTCATCAAACTTAATAAAAAAAGTGGGGCAAAAAATAAGTGGTAAAGAAATTTTTTTCTCAGAAAAAGAATTATATTCAGAGGTTTTTTATCCGATACCTTCAGTCGTGATTATTTTGATGTAAAATTAGTAAAATGTATTTAACCCTAACACTACCTCACCTTACCTAATCTTACCTTACCTTATCTAACCTAACCTAATGTTACCTAACCTAACCAAGCCGCAACGCTCATGACACAATTGAGTTCTCTAGAAAGTTTTAATTTCATTTTCTTTTTTTAAAAATACATTTGCAGAGACAACAAACTTTTGATAATTATTTCTCCAACATATCTATAAATCTGTTGATGATATATAAATTTAGGATAGGTTAGGTTTGGTGTGATTAGGATAGGTTAGGCTAGTTTAGGATAGTCTAAGTTAGCTTAGGAAAGGCTAAGTTAGGTTACGATTGTTACGACCGTGTCGTATTTTTCTTTTTTTTTATATAACATGCTTCCATATTATTCCTGTAATGCTGTGTTGTATTCACTATTTTCTAAGCCTTTCAAGCTAGCCTGTGATGCTAGTGATCTTGCTGCAGGTTCTGCCCTGTTGCAAGAGGATGATGACCGTGTAGACCACCCAGTGGCATTTTATAGTAAAAAATTCAATCCAGCTCAAACCCGCTATGCAACAGTGGAAAAAGAATTGCTGTCCATTATCCTAGCTTTACAACATTTCAGTTATTATTTATTACCAAGTAGGCCTATTGTAATTTATACAGATCACAAACCATTGCAATTTCTCAAAACATTCAAGTTAAAAAACCAGAGATTAATTCGCTGGAGTTTGTTCCTCCAGAACTATAATTTACATGTTATACATGTTAAGGGTTCCGACAATGTGCTGGCTGATATGTTATCTAGACCCACAGAATGAACACTTGTGTCATATCAAAATTTGTGCTAGCAAAATTTTATTTTATGGGGGGAAGTTTTACGACCGTGTCGTATTTTTCTTTTTTTTTATATACATGCTTCCATATTATTCCTGTAATGCTGTGTTGTATTCACTATTATATAATCTAATCACCTTACCCTGTGCTGTTAAGGTTTTAAATGTTATTTGTTCAAACCCATTTTGTATTGTAACCAGTATTCTTTGTTCTCTAACGACCATCTGCATCGTTAAACGACCCACCGGCGGGTCGAGTGGCGGGAACCGACCTTATATATAGGACCCACCAACTGACGGAGTGAGTTCAATTCTCCTGTCATACAGTCCACATCCTTTGAGTGTCACTTGTTACTTATACTTAATTTATTTGTGTTGTTCCTGTCGCCACCAATGTGGTATATCTATGTGAGTGCCTATTTATGTCTCTGTTTGTGTCCATCAATATTTGCTTAGTTGTATTCAAGTAATTCAGTGTTGTTTCACGTTAGTTAATTTCAGTGATAGTTTTTACATGTTTATGCAGTGTTAACGTAATCCAATGCTTTATTTTTATTCTTTTGATGTTTCGATGTTTTGTATCACTTGTGTCTTAAAAGTCTCGATGGTGAATCAATTTGTTGTGACAGCCTATGAGGCTCTTTATTGTATTAATATTTAATCAATTAAATTCTTAAAGGTTTACTATTTTTCTTCTCTTTTCCCAATCCTGTTGCTGGTACCGTTTGATGGGTAGAGGCGTTTTGGGCGCGGTTACTTCGGCACTTGTGATATTCTTTTGTTTTATATATATATATTTTTTATTAACTAGCCATCATGGTTATCATTACCCAAGCTGATGTGGCTGCATTTATATCAGGTAATCCCTCCGTTGAGGAAATTTCAAAATTAAGTGCACATGAATTAAGATTAATTTGCGGGTATTATGGTATGGAAATTTCTAGCAGCGCCAGTAAGGTGAAATTGTTTAACGCGGTAAGCAGTCAGCTGTTAGGAGATAGTGTAGATATTAGTTTAAGAGAAGACCACGGTGAAGCAAGTCAAGTTAACGTAGTTGAGTCACGGTCAGTGACTGATGAATTACGCCTTCTCGAGTCACAAATAAAATTGAAAGAGGCCGAAGCTATAGCGAGAAGAGTTGGAATACGTCAGGCGGAGGCTGAAGCTAAGGCGAAAGAGGCTGAAGCTAAGGCGAAAGAGGTTGGAATACGTCAGGCGGAAGCTGAAGCTAAAGCAAAAGAATCCGATTCAGAAAACTTGCGACTGCGTATACAGCTCGGTCAGAGTGACCCTTCTATCACCGATGGCCTCACCCCCAGATCTAGTTTTCCTCATTTTGATCCAGCACGTGCTGCTAGGCTAATGCCCACGTTTTCAGAGGAAACAGTTGATGAGTTTTTCATTGCTTTCGAGAGACTTGCTACTACTTTAAAGTGGCCTATAGAGTTTTGGCCCATTTTGCTTCAGCAGGCGTTTACAGGTAAGGCTCTGTGTGTTTTTTCGTCTCTTACAGACAGTGACGCTAAGGATTATTTATGTATTAAGGAGGAAGTTTTAAAGGCTTATGCCCTTGTTCCTGAAGCGTACAGACAACGCTTCCGTGGCCTCCGTAAGAAGGCAGAGCAGACCCACCTTGAATTTGCTAGGAGTAAAAGAGAGGTATTCTCAAAGTGGTTACACTCCAAGGAAGTGAGTGATTTTGACTCCCTGATTGAGTTAATGCTCACAGAGGAATTTTTGAGAACCATCGACGAAGAGGTTACCTTATACTTATTAGATAGGGAATTTAGTACTATTGAAGAGGCTGCTAAGCATGCTGATGGATATGTTTTGAGGCATGGTAGGACTAACAAAGATGTTATTCCCCCACAGGTTCAAAGGACTTTTAATCCCTCTCTCCACAGAGCGAGACAAGGGAATACTAATAATAGTAATTTTGTGCGTGACAGGAGGAGCTGGACGCGTTCGCCACCTAATGGGGCGTCCAAATTTTCTACATACCCTTGTAGTCACTGTGGAAAGCCAGGTCATAGGGCAGAGTTTTGTTGGACAAGGCTGCAGCTAAATACGGGCAAACCAGCTATGATTGTGACTGAAGAGACTTATACGCCATCAGTCGGAATGATGGCTGGTTTGAGCAAGGCTGACAGCATGCCAATAGCGTTGGTTTCCACACGAGGTGAAGCACAAGAGAGTACAGTTTCCGTTCTCCCCTCACGAGACTTTGATCCTTTCCAGGAGAGTTTTGTGAAGGACCCAGACGTTGGTACCTTTCGTCCCTTTTTGTCACAAGGCACGGTAGAAGTTGATGGTGTCGAAACACCAGTCACTATTTTGAGAGACTCGGGTTGTCTCCAAACTCTCGTCAAAGAGGGTGTTATTGCGGCGAGGAAGACTGGCAAATACGTCGTTTTGGGATCCCTTTGGGGTCAAGGTGTAGCTCCTTTGGTTTTAGTACGTGTCAAGTCTTCTTGTTTTTCAGGGATAGCTAACGTAGCCTGCGTGCACGAGCTGCCTGTTGCTGGAGTAGACCTCATACTCGGTAACGATTTGGCGGGAGGTCAAATGGGGAACGTAACCCCACCTCCTGTGCTGCGGGAAAATCCAGAGTCTACCGCAGAGTTGCAACAATTTGAAGATGATATGCTCGGTGTTTTCCCTTTGTGTGCCGTGACTCGTTCTATGTCAATGACTAATGATCATAAAGTAATTCCTGATGTAGATGATTCACTTTCCTTAGAAGGACTTTTTGCTAACCCAATTGCTTCCGAAGACCTTTCTTCCTCAGTTAATGCTGTGACCGGGAGAGTTGCTTTAATAGCTGCGCAAGAGCAGGATGATTCATTACGGCTCTTGTTTGACCAGGTATCCAAATCTGCCAATGATTCAGGCCCTACCACGAGATATTTCAGTCAAGACAGTGTTTTGTGCCGCTGCTGGCTCCCACCGACTATGTCAGAGGAAGACGCGGACTGGGCGTCTGTCACTCAAATAGTTCTCCCACACACTTACAGACAACATGTTCTCTCTCTGGCCCATGACGGTCGCTTTTCTGGACATCAAGGTGTCCGAAAGACGTTCAACAGGCTGGCCAGAAAGTTCTATTGGCCAGGTATGAGGAGAGATGTCACTAAATATTGTAAGTACTCTCATTTTTGCCAAAAGGTAGGCAAAGCCAATCAGGCTATTCCACCTTTTCCACTTGTAAGAGTACCTCACGTACCTGAGCCCTTTACAACAGTACAGTGTGACATTGTAGGCCCTCTGCCTAAAACTTCTAGTGGGTTTGAATATTTATTTACAGTCATTGATACCTCCACTAGGTACTTGCATGCTGTACCTCTTAGGAAAGTTACTGCTAAGGCCCTTGTTAAATGTTTGCTTGACCTATTTAGCCACTTTGGGTTGCCGTACCGTGTTCAAACGGACGGTGCTTCATATTTTGTAGGAAAAGTTTTCAAGGAAGCCCTAACAGAGTTGGGAATAGTTCATTGTGTATCTTCTCCTTACCACCCCCAGACTCAGGGTGCAGTAGAACGTTCACACCAAACCTTAAAAACTATTTTGCGCAAGTATGCTTTGCAGTATGAGTCTTCTTGGGATATAGATTTACCTTATATTTTGTTTGTTCTTCGGGATGCCCCGAATGAAACCACAGGTTTCACCCCTTACGAGCTTGTTTTCGCTCATCAAGTAAGAGGTCCTTTGCACATAGTTAGAGATAAATTGTTAGGTAGTAGTGAAGAGAGCATTAGTGTATTAAGTTTAGTAGGAGATGTTAGAGAGAAGCTTCTAAGATGTTGGAGCCTTGCCGCAGACCACTTACAGCAGTCGCAATCCAAGACCAAGACATGGTACGACAAGCGTGCCAGACACAGAGAGTTCCAGATAGGAGATCAAGTTCTCGTTCTCTTGCCGAGATATGGACAGCCGCTCCATGCGAAGTTCAGTGGGCCATATAGAGTGGTGAAGAAGGTAAGCCCCACGAATTATATTATCTCTACCCCTGACAGGCGCCGACTACAGCGCTTGTGTCACGTCAACACCATCAAGCTGTACCACACACGCCCAGCATCCCCACCTGTTGCTGATGATCCAGTTCCCGTGTGTGCCGTTGATACTTTCTTGGTAGACGGTGAGATAGAAGAGGAAAAAGAAGGGGCAAGTCCACTTGCCCTGTCATCAGTCAGGGTTTGGCAGTCCAACTCCGTGGAGTTGCAGGAGAAGCTACAGCATCTACCGGGACACCAGAGAGCTGACGTGCTGGCCACCATCCAACAACATCCTCTTATCTTCCAAGACAGGCCTGGCTGTACCACTGCCGTGGTGCATGATATCGATGTTGGTTCTGCTAAGCCTATCAAGCAGGCTCCCTACCGTATTCATCCGAGCCAGGTGGAGGAAGTAAAGCAGGAGTTGGCCAACATGGAGTCCATGGGCATCATTGAACCAGCGACCAGCGAGTGGTGTTCACCAGTCACTCTAGTCCCGAAGAAGGACGGCACTCTTCGATTCTGCATCGACTTCCGCAGGGTCAACGCCGTCACCAGCAAGGACAGCTTCCCTCTACCAAGAGTCGACGACTGCATCGAAGCAATCGGGAACGCCAAGTTCCTCTCTAAGATTGATTGCCTTCGAGGGTTTTGGCAAGTACCATTGACCCGTCGTGCTAAAGACATCTCCAGTTTTGTGACATTAGGTAAAACCTATAAATTTAATGTCATGCCTTTCGGGCTTTGCAATGCCCCTGCCACCTTTCAACGGCTGATGTCACAAGTCACGGCCAATTTGCCTGGTTGTGTAGTATATTTAGATGATATTGTAATTTTTTCTGACACTTGGTCAGACCATTTATGTCAGCTTGATGCTCTCTTCACGGAGTTAGAAAATGTAGGACTTGTTATAAACTTTGCCAAGTCGGAATTTGTTTGTGCTCAACTTTTGTATCTGGGACATGTAATTGGATTGGGGAAACTTGAGCCTCCCACAGCAAGGTGTGACACTATTTCTCAGATGCTTGTTCCATGTAACAAACGACAAGTGCGCAGATTTTTGGGTTGTGTGGGTTATTACCGGAGATATATTTGTAATTCTGCCGAGTTGGCACTACCCCTTACTGATTTGTTGAAGAAGGGTAATATTTTTTGTTGGACTTCAACGCATCAGGATTCTTTTCAAAACTTGAAAAATGTATTATGCTCATATCCTATTTTGAGAGCCCCTAATTTTTCTAAGCCTTTCAAGCTAGCCTGTGATGCTAGTGATCTTGCTGCAGGTTCTGCCCTGTTGCAAGAGGAAGATGACCGTGTAGACCACCCAGTGGCATTTTATGGTAAAAAATTCAATCCAGCTCAAACCCGCTATGCAACAGTGGAAAAAGAATTGCTGTCCATTATCCTAGCTTTGCAACATTTCCGTTATTATTTATAACCAAGTAGGCCTATTGTAATTTATACAGATCACAAACCATTGCAATTTCTCAAAACATTCAAGTTAAAAAACCAGAGATTAATTCGCTGGAGTTTGTTCCTCCAGAACTATAATTTACATGTTATACATGTTAAGGGTTCCGACAATGTGCTGGCTGATATGTTATCTAGACCCACAGAATGAACACTTGTGTCATATCAAAATTTGTGCTAGCAAAATTTTATTTTATGGGGGGGAAGTGTTACGACCGTGTCGTATTTTTCTTTTTTTTTATAACATGCTTCCATATTATTCCTGTAATGCTGTGTTGTATTCACTATTATATAATCTAATCACCTTACCCTGTGCTGTTAAGGTTTTAACTGTTATTTGTTCAAACCCATTTTGTATTGTAACCAGTATTCTTTGTTCTCTAACGACCATCTGCATCGTTAAACGACCCACCGGCGGGTCGAGTGGCGGGAACCGACCTTATATATAGGACCCACCAACTGACTTGAGTCAGTTCAGTCCTCTTGTCATACAGTACACGTCCTTTGTGTGTCACTTGTTACTTAAACTTAATTTATTTGTGTTGTTCCTGTCGCCACCAATGTGGTATATCTATGTGAGTACCTATTTATGTCTCTGTTTGTGTCCATCAGTATTTGCTTAGTTGTATTCAAGTAATTCAGTGTTGTTTCACGTTAGTTAATTTCAGTGATAGTTTTTATATGTTTATGCAGTGTTAACGTAATCCAATGCTTTATTTTTATTCTTTCGATGTTTCGATGTTTTGTATCACTTGTGTCTTAAAAGTTTCGATGGTGAATCAATTTGTTGTGACAGCCTACGAGGCTCTTTATTGTGTTAATATTTAATCAATTAAATTCTTAAAGGTTTACTTTATTTTTCTTCTCTTTTAATCTACTTCACTTTTTGTTTGGTTACGCCTAGAACCTGGATATTTAAGTAAATTAAGAGACGGCGTAACACGATACACTAGGTTAGGTTTTAATCTGCATGATATTTTTACTGAACTTTTAAACGATGGCAGCAGGGTATCGATCACGAAAATAACACTTTGGTAGTTATAACATTTGATAAAGTTTATTATTACTGTAACATGAAACAAATCACTATAGCTGTACTTATCAATCCAGTATTAAATCTGTATTATCTTTGACCATCGCTCATTGGCCAGCTTATCTCTGCACTGTTCTCTGATATAATAAAGTATTGGTGAATGGGAATATTAATCATTTGTGAGTCACTTACTATAAAGGAAACTGTAACGGATTCTATGGACAGTTGGGAGTTAATTCACAGAGCGAAAATCTAGACGAGTCTTCCTTGTTTGTTTTAGGTCATAACAACGAAAAGTTTAATAATGTTTATTACAATGATTCAGGTTTTACTGTAATTCTTCTTTTTTATATTTTTAGTATTTTGTAGATTTTTTTCACCCAGTTCATTTCTTGTTTAGATTCATTATTGCAATTATTTTTATTACAGAGTTGAATTAAAAGTTTATATCTAAGTATTTTACAGCTTCACAAATACTTTTATAAAATGTTGATACACACAGTGGACAGTTTTTAGTTCTTTCTTGTAATACCTCAGTATTACTCTGTTAAATACTCTTACCATTTACACCTGACCATTTATTTATTTATTTTATAAATTGTTTAAAGAGAGAACATCACCAGCAGGATACAGATGTTGAAGTAAGTAGAAGTTTGTAACCTAACCCTACCCCCCACTGCTACCCCTCCCCCTTGTCCCACATTCTTACTCGTCACTCCTACGCCTTACTCCTACCCCTTACTCCCACCCCTTAATCCCACCCCTTATTCCCACCCCTTATTCCCACCCCTTGCTCCCACCCCTTCCTTCTACCCCTTACTTCTACCCCTTACTCCTACCCCTTACTTCTACCCCTTACTTCTACCTCTTACTCCTACCACTCACTCCTACCACTTACTCATACCCCTTACTCCCACCCCTTGCTTCCACCCCTTGCTTCCACCCTCTTACTCGTACCCCTTGCTCCCACCCCTTACTCCTACCCCTTACTGCCACCCCTTACTGCCACCCCTTACTGCACCCTTACTCCCACCCCTTGCTCCTACCCCTTCTCCCACTTGTAATCCACCCCTTAATCCACCCATACTTCCGCATGCCCACTCCCCACCCCTTACTCCCACCCTTACTCCCACCCCTTACTCCTACCCCTTACTCGCACCCCTTACTCCCACCCCTTACTCCCACACTTACTCCCACGCCTTACTCCCACTCCTTACTCCCACCCCTTACTCCCAACCCTTACTCCCACCCCTTACTCCTACCCCTTACTCCCACCCCTTACTCACACCCCTAACTCCCACCCTTACTCCCACGCCTTACTCCCATGCCTTACTCCCACCCCTTACTCCCTGCCCGCCTCCTGCCTTACTCCCACCCCTTATTCCACCCTTCTCCCACCCTTCTCCCACCCCTTCTCCCACCCTTACTCCCCTTACTCCACGCCTTACTCCACGCCTTCTCCCACCCTTCTCCCACCCCTTCTCCACCCCTTCTCCCACTTGCTGCTTCCACGCCCCTCTCCCTTGCTCCCACGCCTTACTCCACCCTTCTCCACCCCTTCTCCACCTTCTCCCGCCATTACTCCCATCCTTCTCCCTGCCTCCCTCGACCTCCTACCCATACTCCCACCCCTTCTCCCACCCATACTCCCACGCCTTACTCCCACCCCTTACTCCCACCCCTTACTCCCACGCCTTACTCCTACCCTTCACTCCTACCCTTCGCTTCTACCCCCACTGTTACCCCACACTACGCTGGTAATTGAAGACATCATACATTTGCTCACTTAGACACCACTTATTATTCAGGACCTAATGGCTATAATATCAGAGTCATTATTCTTAACTCAACTTTATATATATATCAATTGTCAAAAACCTTCACCACAAGGAAGAAAAGAACAGTCGGGTATGGTAGAAAATGTAATAAACGAACATGGAGTAAGACATCAAGCTCCATATTGTAAACAAGATCATCGTCATTGTTTATTTATTGCGAGGAAAAATATTGTTCGCAATATAATTATAAAAACCTTCTGTAATTCATTCTCTTCATTCCACTAAAAGGTCATGAAGTATATAAAGAAAATAGTTTATAAATTACTAAAATAAAAATACGTATAAAAAAGTAAAATAACATCTACTGTATTGATGGAATAGAAAAGAATTATATCGTAAGTGGGTAAAAGATTTCTTGGGTAGGTTTTAGAATACAATAACTGTTTTCTGCATTACACCGATGGTTCCAAGTCCATTATCCTTAAGTTTTGTGAATCATTTTACAGTTTTCTTAAGGAATTTGACTTAAGGATTCTGGTCACGGTCCTTTGATGAGCAATTAATTTGGAGCAAGAAATTACGAGTAATTTCTGCCAAATGTGGTCACACGAGTGGCTCTTGGTTCAGTGACTACAGCAAGAAAAAAAAGTTAACGCCGCTGTGCGAGTAGAAGGGAGACGGAACATCACAACAACAATGCAGACGACGCAGCAGCTATCCTTGGTATTATTGTTATTATTAAAAAGAAATGAGAGAAAGCGAAGAAAAACTATTGGGGACTCGTAAGTGGCTGGCGAGGAGGAGGAACGAGTGTTTAATATAGACTGGTTCAACTATCGTAGTTACAGTAGGGAGGGTTGTTAGTGTGTGGAGAATGACCGGCTGTATGGGCTTGTGTTTTGTAAACAAACACGCCAAAACACCACCCAAATAATAAACTCAGTGTGTCGTAAAAACTGTTTGTGCATTTTATACATAATGTTATTGATCTATGTTATATATAGCCAAGGTAAATACTCGATAAATAAGCTTCGTGTCATTAAATATGGTATTAACCGGGTTTTGAACCGATAATCTTGCTCGAAATAGTCAAGAAATTGACTATCACGATTGTCAATAAAAATGCTTCAAAAACTTGCTCGAATTTCTCGAAAATTGCTCGAAATAACTTTCCGGCAAGAAATTGCTAAAAAAAAATGCGCCCATGTGACCAGTGCTTTAAGAATTGTATGATATCCTCATGGCAATGGAAACACACACACACACACACACTCACCCCATACACAGTCACACACTCACCATGCACAATCACACACACCCATACACACACCGTACATGCACAAACCATACACACACATACACACACACACACACACACACACACCATACATACACACACCATACACATACACACACCATACACACATACACACACACACACACACACACCATGCACACACCATACAAACAAACAAACATACACCATATACACACACACACACACACACAATGCACACACACACACCATGCACACTCACATACACACACACCATGCACACTCACACCATGCACACACACACACTAATTGTTTTAATTTAGTTCTTGGAACTCTTAAGTGGCAGCGCTTGATGTAAACACTTCTTGGCATTTTCTGTTTATCTAGTAGCAGGTATACACACAGATGTAATATGAGAAAATAAATTATGAATTCTGTCCAGGGAAGTGTTGTGAATATGACCTTGAGATAACACTTGTGTTAAGTGTGAATTTCCCTGTCTAGTGATATGTCCAACTACTACTCTGGGCCGCGAGACAGTGGTAGTGATTACAGATTGCCCACGAGGGGGCTAGTTTATTGGGCACCCCCTTACATCCTGTGCAAGGTGAAGCGCAGAAGCGTTTACAGTGCCCAACTGGGAAGCATGCGGAGTTCATGCTTGCCTTTATGACTCATGCATTAAGGGCGTAAAAGGCCTGAAGGGTCATGGGTTTTGTCAGCAAGTTACATAAAGTGACAATGATGAGTGTGTGGGGGGAAAATTCCCGGTACAATTTATCTGTTTATGGCAAAGTGTGGCAGGTCCCTATTAATGTGAGCGGTGTTTACTGAATCAGCTGACCCTGGCTCGACCTTTTGAGAGACGCAAGCCAAGTGATCTAAGAGTCGTGAATAACATGGTGAATTACTTGGTGTTATTCATTTGGGTGAATATTTGTATAAATCAAAGGTGCTGTCACACACACACACACACACACACACACCACACGTGGCACACCACCAACACACAGTTTCTGAGAAGGAGTTTGAGATTGTATTTAACGAAGTCTTAACTGGGAAAATGTTGTATGGCTTTTGTTATGGGGTAAGTTCTGGCGTGAACATTAAGACTATTTTCATAATTTTTTGTAACTAATATTTTTATCTGCCTGGTACAATTATTTATTAATTTGTATTGTAAGTTATGTCTTGATAGTCGATGTAATGTAACAATTTATTTTTTGTGTTAATGTTCATATAGATTGGTTCAGTGTTGCGGCTCTGACTCGTCAACGATGTTAATAAGCTCTTGAGTACATACTGCTGGTGAAACTATGTTATATTAACAACACGACAGACAAGTACTATAATACCTTAACATTTAACAATAATTCAGCCTTAATTTAATTTTTTCACCAACTTAAGACACATAACCCAGAAGGAAGTAAGACGGGCAACATAACGCGGGATATCGTGGCTTCACTAAGTGCAAATTATGGAACTTGAGGTAACACATTATGGGAAAATGCGAGCCCTGCTAAGTGGTTCTCCTCAACATGGACGCAAACATCAGATGGACAAAGAAACAGAAGAACCCCGGATATACATTCATTTATTCTACAAAAAAGTTACGTAAACGAGCGTTAAATACGTTTAAGTAATCACAGTTTACGAAGCTGAAGTCGAGATATTAGAAGATGAAGAAGACTTTAGCATATCAGTATACCCCACGACCGGCGCCAGGATGTTAAGTGTGCCATCAGGGTATATTAGCGCTGAGAGACGGGTGCTATCGTGGTATATTAGCATACCTTCACCCTGAATGGTATATCAAAAAGTACAGGATTTACTTCACAGATATTTAGTTATATCTATCGGTATATTATATAAATTATATCAATATATCTGTGTATACCAAATATGGCATCAGAGTATATCACCGTTTGCCATCATATTCTCTAAATAACCTCAAAGTATACCCCCGAATGTTTAATATCATACACTATAAATGACACTGTAGTATGTTAGTATATAATCAGGGTATAACATAAATAATATCAGCATTGTTTAGAATATCATATATATTAAGCGTGAGGAATGGATGTATATGATTCAATATATCACAGTTACATAAAGCGGTATGTCAGCTCATCAGCATATCACTAGAATGACATCAGAGTATAGGACACTATACTCCAATAAATACTGTCAGGTATCTAAGTATATCAGGGTAATCACTGAGAAGTGTCAGAACATATCAGCATATTCCTTGACTGGTAACAAAGCATATCAACATACTCAAAGTATAATCAATGTCTCCGGAATAAACAAGCCAGTGACAGCAGCATATATTTCTGAAAATCAGCTGTGAAATATGTTCAGAACAGCCCAAAGTATACTATAATACTAAGCAACATTTGAAATATACCAGTATACTTCTTAACAGTCAGGGAAAAAATCATTATACAGATTAGTGTCCTCGAAGCAGATCAACTTGTCTCCTGCTTTCTGGGGACCCATTAGTGGCATATCAGTATATCCAAAGAGACACATCGGAGTATATTACCATATATCCCAAGTGCCATGAAGGGATATCAACATACCTGAGTATATTAACTAGCTCTCATAGTCTTCCACTCTCTCTTAGATCCATCAGAATATGTCAGCATATCACCCTATCTTCTGAAGGTCCAGTTTACCTTGTTCCGAAAGTATGTCGAAGCATACTAACAGATCCCCTGAATGCCTTGAGAACATATCAGTATACTTCTAGGTTAATTCATATCATATCAGTATATCCCCTGAATCTAAGGTATAGCTAACCTCATTTCAAATTATTATTAGAGTATGTTAACATATTCCCTTAGAAGCATACCAGCATATCTCTTATGTCATTACAGTCAACCAGTATACGCTCAGAGATAGATGCAAGCATATCAGGGTATATTAGCATACCCTGTAAGAGAGATATGAGCCTAGCTACATAACCAAGTATATCAGCATACCCCATATGCTCTTATAGTACATCAGCACACCCTCTGAGAGACAGAACCATACCAAAATATCAGAACATATTAGTATATCCTTTAGAGTGATATGAACATAATGGCATATCAGATGACAAGAGTATATCAGCATAGTCTTTGAGGAGCATATCAGACCAACCTAGCATAAGCTCTTTAAGATAGATGGGAGCATATCTTAAATAGACTGGAACATACCAGAGCATATTAGCATATTAGCATATTAGCAAGGTGAGGAGGAGGAGGAGGAGGCAGGTGTCCACCGACCAGGTATGCCGATAGTCTGGTGATAATGTGGGTAAAACTGGTGTGTGTGTGTGTGTGTGTGTTCGTTCTCATGTTTATTTCTTGTAAGGTATGTGTCACCTAGCCGGCCATTTTGTTTACATTTTTCGGTCGCTCTAAAATACCATTAAACAATATTGAGTATAAACGTTTGGCTCAACTGATGATCTCAAACATGTCCCAACTTTTTTTTGCCTCAACTCCACATTCTGTAACTCATTTAGGTAGATGTCCCTCACTACACATACACTGGACTATGTGTAATGTTGCAGCTAATGTGTTATCAAGATATTGCACATTATAAGTTCATGTGTGGTCATTATTATATCAAACGGAGGAATTTTAAAGAGCTATTACACCACCTGTATCATTAGTTGTCGCCAGGTGAAGGAATGTTTAGGTAGATTATATTTTATTTACTGTAATTAAAGTTTCAATACCTAAGACGTTCCACTATAAGAGTCTTTCAACCTCAGGTAAGGTCTAAAGACTTTCTACTCTAGGTCTTACACCCTGGAGTAGCTGTATCGTCCACATAGGTAATTACTCCACAAGGAACTACAAGTTACACCTTGATGTAATACTTCATTTATTGCCAAACTTTATAGGGAAATATTTTTTCACAAAGAATTTCAAGTTACAATTTCACATAACAAGTCACATTACAAACGTTCCTTCGGCTTACAGTTAAACTTTGCAATGTCAAGATATTTTTTTCACTGCAGAGGAAAGTATGCGTCATCATCACCACACACACACACACAAAGACAAAACTCCTGTATCCAGATTCTCAAAAGTTTATAAATTAAATTCTTCCCTAAAATTAAACAGACAATACATCTATTTATCATAGAGTATGTGAACAATATCGACGCCATATTGGTTACCATCTTTGAGTTATATAATTAGTTAGCTTCATAGTGTTAATTATTTAGTTAAAAAGGAAAAATAATCTACTAGTGTGTGTTGTGACCAAAATATATCAACATTGTATTTACTTTCTCCTCCAGGGGGCACTAAGTCTAGAAAATTGACACAATTGACATCTACATAAAGTGACTGATCAAGGGTAGATATTGGCTACCTTTTGTGTTACTTTGAGGTCGTAAGAACACACAGAGCTGCTCTTAAGGATGTTTACCACAATACACCTCAACCAGTTTCTCATTCACTAAGGACAAACAATAAATCTGGTTCACAAGATACACCGTAAATTTTATTAGAATACAATAATCAATTACTGTATTATTGTATTGAGGCGAATAGTCTTATGGTGTTAAGATGTGTTCTTAAGCCACGAAGGTAAACAAAAGGTATTCAATATCTGCCTTGGTTGACGATGATCTGTAGACGTTAGCAAGTCCTCCTCCTCCTGCTCTCAAGTAAGGTAAGGAAGGCCTCACCTGACCAAAATTGTTAATTAAGATAGATTACCTGAAGATTAACCCTCCCAGCTTATTTCAACTAATGATTAACCTAACGCTACTTGGGAAGTTAAGTTAGGTTAGGTTAGGTTAGGGTAGGGTAGGGTAGGGTAGAGAAGGGTAGGGTAGGGTAGGGTAGGGTAGGTCAGGTCAGGTCAGGTCAGGCAGTGCCAGTGTAGTTAATCTTGAGGTTGAATAAACTAGAGGCTAATCTTCACATGAGCCAGTAAGACACTTTGACGGAGGCGGTTACGTACAACAGGAAAGCTCTGATAACATATAATGTACAGTATATACCGTTTAAGTTGCGTCAGCAGCTCTATACACCACTTATTGACTTACTCATTCACTGCCGTAGAAATATTTACTTCTCTAACAGTTTTCTATATGGTTCCCAGTCATTATAATACGACCTTGTAAAATCAAATGATCTAAATTAAACTAAACTTATCCAAATTAAACTTATTAGCTAACAAATCCTTCTAAAACACGATATATGCAAATCAAAAGTTCTAAATTCAACTTAACTTATCGTAATATAACTATTATAACTAAACCATTTTAATTAAACCTAACCTAAACACCTCAAGTGCCACAAACAGAAGGAAAAAACACCTTTAATATTATGGTGTAGGAGGCCCCTGTAACCCACTAACTCCAGGTAATGCATCTATATCAATCTACCTGCGTTAGAAGCTCTATACGTGGCTATGATCGTTACCCACTGCTGGAGAACATTTGTACTTCTATAATTACCCCTGGAGAAACAATGCACCAATTTACGATTTATTTATTTTATTTTTCATTTATTTTTTATTCTTGGTCCATACTGTAAACATCGCCAGCTTGTGAGTCCCGTCAGCCATTTTGTTCTAACTTTCGGGGATTCTAAAATAAGCTATAAATAAATAAATAAATAAATAAATAAATAAAACAAGCATCTTTTGTTTTCTAACCCATGAGCTGTGAGTCTTCATTATATACTTCAACATTACTGTAAACTAAGGCTAGAGAGGGTGTGTACAGTACTAGTGGAGTCAAGACGAGAAGGTATTTCAAATCCATAAAGGGTTTTACAAGTGGAGAGTCTTACAAGTGGAGGGTCTTACAGGTGGAGAGTCTTACAAGTGGAGGGTCTTACAGGTGGAGAGTCTTACAAGTGGAGGGTCTTACAGGTGGAGGATTTTAATAAGGATAAATACAGCAAGTCTTACAGTTGAATCAGCCAAGTCGAGGAAAACTCTTAGGAGTCATGTAACTTCTACCTGGTGTTACCTGTAACCAAGCTAAGGTATATGTAAGAAGAATATTATCTCGTTACTATCCATTCCTCTTCCACTATCCTGCGAGGTGGTGTATTAATAAGCACAGATACTCATGATAAAGAAGGAATAATGAGAAAGACGCAAGATACCTATAAAATGCGACAGAATATACCCACACATCCGTAATCCTAACCCATCCCAACCCAACCCAACCCTATCCTACCCCCAGCTTCACCACAGTACACAAAGTCATTCTTGGTATCAGAATGACGCCTAGACACCCTGTATCGCCTAAGACACATTTGAATCGGATGGTTCGTTGACGGTTTTACTTCTTCGGTATAAACCAGAGAAGCAATTAGTTCGTGGGAACAGTGAGTCAAAATACTTCACATCAGCTTCGTTTACGACCTCCAGCTGATATTTACTTCTGTTGTCTATATCAATCACATTTTATAATGAAAACAAAAATATGGTTTGTTACTTAAAAATGAAAAAAACATCATACTTAGATACTTAAGAGTGAGGAAAAAAGATACTTAAGATACTTAAAAATAAAACACTCTTTGATACTTAAATTAGGACAAAATAAACGGACATAAAGATTTAACTATGAGCGGTGGATATTACGACATGTACCGGCTATCAATACAGAGGCGCTATTTAGCCGTGAAGTTCTCTCAGAAACTCAACAAGACAATATGTGGTCACGTAAAAATTTCAGGTTAATTTTTAATACCATCCGTCATTTTAAACCTTGGCACCTGTAGATTAAGAAAATATATGGTGATATTTTTTCTGATGGGATAAAGGTCGTATTTGTCCAGAGAAGTAAGAGAGGAAAAAAATCACTTGAGAGGCATGACGCACAGAGTGTCTAAGGTGATAAAAGATCATATACTACCATTTGGGTTTCAAATTAAGTTCATTACATAAAATATCAAACTCATAAAGATTACAAAAGAACAGAACATCATGAGCTCTCTACAGCTATTGTCAGCCGTCAATATGCTGATGTACAGAAGCTACACAATGTTATTGGTGACTGTAATCCCAGGAAAATGATGCTCTTTTAAACTTGGTAACTGGAGCTGTAATGCCAGAAAATGCCAAATATGACAATCTATGTGCATATGAAGTTGGAAGACAAAATTATGAAAATTTTGTCAAGAAGCGTATTGTTGGTCCATTGAGCATCTGGGAAAAGATGTCCAAGGTTAATCTTCTGTCGTGGAAAGCAGCAAATAAGACTTCAACCATCAAATTGCTATCACAAGTTATAGAACTTAAGCAGGACATACAGTATATGCATCACAGAAGGGCAGCACTGTACATATCAAGTCACCAGACACTGATGTGTTTGGCATATTAAAGCAGCCTCAACTTGGAGAAAATACAAGTATGAAAACAGGAACTGGTGAGCGACGACACATTGGGCAGAGAGCCTTACAGGTTTCCATGCCCTCACAGGATCTGACTGCATTGGAAAATTTGTTGGCAAAGGAAAGAAAGCATGTTGGAGCACTTTGCTGAAATCTAACACAAAAGTCCTAGATGCGTTCAAGATGCTGAGTAGACCAAATGCCCTCCAGCAGACATGTTTATTGGTCTAAGGGAATTTGTATTTAAGCTCTACTGTCCACGAATGACTTTCACTAAACTGTCATAACTTAGATGGCATCTCTTCAAGAAAACGCAGGCAGAAGCTGGAGAACTACCAGCGACTGCAGCAACTCTAAAGTATCATATATTGAGAGGAAGGTATCAAGCTCTTCTGTGGTCTTGTGATGCAGACAGTGAAATACTTTCACAATTAGAGCATGGCTGGAAGATTGACAATGACTGTTTCATACTAGTAATATCAGACCAACCACCAGCTCCAGAAGCAATCACAGAACTTGTTAAATGTGGATGTGGCGTCAGGAAATGTGGATCATTGTCATGTTCATACAGAAAGAATCAGAAAGAATAGCATGACATGCACCGAGATGTGTAACTGTCAAGCAGATGATGAGAAATGCCTAAACAAGGTGAAGGAATCTGTTGTACACAGAAGACTCTGATGACGAGGACTGAAGCAATGTCATAAATAATAACTTGTGACTTGTTTACACATGATGTATAACACTACAAACTTTTAATAAATATAAAACGGTGGTTCTAAGCTTTTCAGATAATGGTAATATGTATATGTTTAATTTCCAGTATTTGTCTTTAGCAAATAATTTTACTTACTGCAATCTCTTCTTTGCCAGAGACAGGATGGCATATATGAGCAGCCATGTTTGTAACACACTTATAATATTATAACAGCATTCATGATATATTATGTTAAATTGTAATCATATAATACTACATGTTCATAGGTTATTAGTCATGTTTTAAGTTAATTAGGACTTAATGGTAATACATCTGTGGTTCATTACGCCGCTCTTTAATAAAACTTCTTTAAAGGCATAAAACTTATAATAAACCGTTCAGAA
>NW_024727286.1:0-9625 GCF_018991925.1 Homarus americanus
TCTTATTTTTAGTCACTTTTGATTATTTCAGCTAAAAGTTGAAGAGTTGGTGCTGAGCTTGCACACCTGAGGCACAAGACAGGTGTGTGTAGGTGTGTGTGTGTGTCCTCTCTCTCTCTCTCTATCACTCTCAGTATCTGTCGGCCTCTCTCTCTCTCTCTCTCTCTCTCTTACTATGTCTTTAGCCTGTCTATCTCGTGGTATATAAATGATATAAATTTACAATTATATATTTAAATACATAATCAACACTACTTTGACCTTGGATGTCTATACAATAAAACATATTGACACAATATATAAGACAAATCAAAAGTATATACATTTCCCCATCAGCTGTCAGATTTGTATATTTTTCCTCTGTCTTCATGAGGTTTCAGAACTATATAAATTTCCTCCTGAACTCTCCGGGGATATAAATTTTGTCCATGAGCCGTTAGAGCTATATAAATTGAATCCCTGCTGCTCCTATACACATTACCAGGACTAGTAGTGTATAATAAAGGTCATTATTGTGATAAACAGCTCCAGGTTTTATTTAGGAGAGCATCACGTTTTAATCTTGTCTATGACGCTGGTGTTAACGATGGCACACACACACACACACACACACACACACACACACACATTATACTCTACCAACTGGATATAAGCACACGATAACAAATCATTCTACTGTTAATAGTTATCAATGAATATTATCTTAATATTAATGGGAAAAAGATAAAAAATAAGATAGATGGAAATTTGTGTTATTCTACTACAGATAATTGAGAATAAGAGGACAAATTACTCTAGAGTCTTATAAGAAAAGTCATATATGTAAAGGTATAATGAATTATCATGAAAAGGTAAATAAATGTCATTGCATATTAAAGGTTATAACCGAGTTGTTTTTTAAATAGAAGGAATAAATTATTTACTCTGAGGATAATAATTAATCCTTTGTTAACGACGGTTTAAACTTGGATGGTGGTGGTTTAAACTTTTGTTAAAGATGGTTAATATTGTTTTAACACCTTGATATATTAAGTCTTTTATGTTAATGATGGTTTAACCATTTTGATGACGATAGTTTGAAATTCTTATATAAAACGTACAATATAAATTAGTGAACTGAACACAAAATTAAATTAGATATTGTTTTTGCCAATTTTGTGTAAATAATGTACAGTATTTTATCTACCTATGAACCAAAGTAGGATCCTAAGGTGTGGGGGTTGGAGACCACGGCCCTCCACTCGGAACGATGGGGGTTAAAAATATATATTTGTTAGGTAGAAGATTATAGATTAATATAGAGCTTTTATATACAAACATGTGTAAAGAGAAGAAAAGTCGACACAGCAATTTGGGGTGTGAGGGTTGACCACCAGGAGGGTGAGGGGATTGTGTGGCTCTAGAACGAGATCGATGTGTTGTGTCCAGTGGCGACGCTAACTATGTTATCCCGTAGTATTGTCTTCTACCATGGCCCGAGGCGTCTGTACCACCACCACCACCACAACACCATCACGACTGCCATTACACACCACCATTGCACAACACACACGACCACCACCACCACCACCACCACACACATACCTCTTCCATGTTATTACCATCTACAGCTATGACTCTCCTGTTCGTATACATCATTATATAACAGTGTCGTCAGAGTAAGTTAGTGAGCTGCCATGTTTTGTTTTTTTCGGAGTCAAAACATTAGAGTTGCAGGTCAGGTCAGGTCAGGTCAGGTCATAACACTGCATCGCCTGGCGCAACCTGGCAATTCGCTCGGGTGTCGTCTAGTCAGACAAATGTTTATGAAATTACCCAAAGTAAAAGCTTGAGAAAGCATAGCAGAGAAAATCCGAGAGAAAGCAGGGAAAAGAGAGATAAAGAGTCTTATCATTAAGTGTATTTTCAAACTTTCCTTTTACACAGAAAATAGGACACCGACTTCCATTTCCACAGACATCCTCAGAGAGAGAAAGTGATTTCATGTAACTGCCACATTAAGAAACACAACTTTCTACTTTCCTTTGGTGAAAGTAATTAAGATTATGCAAACTATCTGCCGTCTGGTACCTCGGTACAGGGCATATTAGACATTAAAACCTGGGAGATAACAGAGATTAGATGACTGTATTGCTAAGAGAAAAGGAGAGGAGAGAGAGAGAGAGAGAGAGAGAGAGAGAGAGAGAGAGAGAGAGAGAGTAGAGGAGAGGAGGAGTAGGAGAGGAGGAGGAGTGGAGGAGGAACAGGAGGAGGAGGAGAAGCCAGTACTAAAATCTGACGCAGATACCAAGAGGGAATAACACTGAATACTGGAACTAAACACAAGACAATATTAATGGTGGACTATGAGACAGAATTTCTGATGCTCGAACAAGTTGGGAAATAATTTTAGGGTTCAACATATATAAAGGTGAAACTATTAATACTCAACAGAAACGAAAGAATTCAAACTCCCGTTTTGTTTATTTTCTCGAGTAATTGATTAATTCTTAAGTTACCCAATAAAGAATTTTTCCTACACTCAAATTATGTTAAAATAAAATATTCCAACTTCTCAATTCTCAGAGGAAACGGACAATAAAAAAACCCTCTTAAATGCTCGACTTGAGAGGCAGAATTTTTAATGCCCAACAAACGGGGGAAATTCTTGGCACGTCTGAAGCCCACAATAACTCACAAGGAGACAACAGCTGGCAATGTTTACTCGACAAAGATTCCGCCCGAGATAAGAGTCTTAATGCAAATGTGATTACGATGTGTCGCGTCGTGTATGTTAAAAACGCGCACAGGCAGGGACGGGCAAAACTTGGACCACCCAAAGGAGGATATTATTATGTCTAGAGTGAAGTAAAATTTAAGTGTTTTGTTTAGTGTGTGTATGTGTGTGTGTGTGTGTGTGTGTGTGTGTGTGTGTGTGTGTGTGTGAAAAGAGAGAGAGGTAGGTCAAGGATTATTGCATCATATTTACTATACGCTTACACACCTTTTCGTCCTCTAGGCACCGTTGTGGGTCGATGACCTGTGCCCGGGTGGGCTATTCCCCGTAAAAAAAATAAAAAAAAAATTACACACACACACACACACACACCTAAAAAAACTCTCTTAGCTCTTTCCTAAACTTCAAAAACTACTTTCACCATATCAAACTCTCTCGCTCTCTCCACCTCTCCCCTTGGCTTTCCTTAGATGCCAGACTATTCCGGGTATAATTTATTTCCAACCGGCATATATCCCCGACCGAAATCTGAATACAGGGCCCCCACGCGACCCGGAACTGTACCTCCAACCCAAGCCGTAATTATTTCCTCTGTGATTGGATTGGGTGTTGCGCTGGCGGAATTGGTGGGCGCGGGAGATTTGATTGGTTTCGAGAAAATGATTCGGTCTGTGATTGGATTCTTAATATGCGAGGAAACCTTCTGTGATTCACATGAGTTGGACGGATTATGTGTTAAGGGGGAAGATGTGATGATAAAAATAAGAATAATAAAGCAGTGAATAAGAGAGAGAGAAAGAGTAAACGAAGCAAGAGATAGATGAATATAAGGAAAGAGAATTAGATTATTACTTGGGAAATAAGATCAGTGGTGGTGTACGTAGGTCGGGGAGAGAGAGAGAGAGAGAGAGAGAGAGAGAGAGAGAAACAAAGGAAAGACAAGGGGCATAATAATAATGATACAATAAATATAGTGTAAAGGCCATTAGAGGAATATTATTACCATCATCAGCAGGTTAACAAGTTCCTTTAATCAAGAGAGAAAGATTGTAGCCTGCGAACAAGAAAAGGAGATATAATGGTCGAAAACTCGCAATGGAGCGACAAAACGAGACGTGATTGGCCAGTAACTCGCCAGATGTCACTGGTTAAAGAATAATTTTCGAACGAAAAAGGAAAGACGTCATTCGTCAAACACTCGCATGAGAACGAAAAAGAAGCTATGTCATTGGTCAAAAAATCGTGTAGGCACTATGAAACGAGACGTGATTGGTTAAAGGTCGGCAAATATTTGATGTAGTTGCCAGATGCGCGTGAAAGACAAAAAAGTCATGTGTAACTTCAAGAACGAGGGAAAGCGTCCCTGGAGAAAGCCAGAGGTGACCTTCGCTCGACGGGAGTTTTTCGCAGTCATGAAAATGTAAACATACACATTCCCATATGCATACGTACACAGACACACACACACAACTCGATAAAAAGCACACACGAATAAACAACAATGTATAATTACAGAAATATAATATATTACTGCTAAACTCATGCATATGTACACAAGAAACTTACACACACACACACACACACTCTATTACACAAATATCCACATTTACTTATGTAAAAAAACAAAGACCCACACATGTTCTCTCTCTCTCTCTCTCTCTCTCTCTCTCTCTCTCTCTCTCTCATCAAACTTATCCTTCATCATTATTTTTTTTAACCGGTACCGCCATAGACCAGAAGATAATCCGGACAAAATTAATTGGCGGTCTCCGGGTCCTGTGTTGAACGGCGGCAGTGTGGAGCCTTGATTAAACCCGGCCAGACACACACGGTAATTGCTCCTATGTATTTCCAAATAAATTTTTAGAGTTGCTGGGAATTTATGGGGAAAGAAATCGAAGTGAGATGAAATTGGCTGAGAAATACTTGAATCTGGGGTGACGGTAGAGAAATAATTTATTTATTTATTTATTTATTTTTGTTTTTCAATGGAGATAAAATTTTGCTGTTTGTTTTATTGTTTAAGAAAATTAAGTTAATTTATGATTTATTTAATACTTGTGAAATACGATAATGTAATACGTGATCGTTGTTAAGGTAAATTAGTATTTTTATCTTTTAGTTAACTTTGATTTATTTCTCAAATATAATTATTTTTTTCATAATTTTTGGAGTTATTTAAGGAAAAAATGGACTTACAATTACTTATATACGAGGAAAAAAAGTTATTTATGATTAATTATATAAGAGAAAATGTGGCTATTAATTATAAGAGTAAAAGTGAGTTACGAATAATTTAGTGAAAGTAAATTAATTAAGGTAGGGAAATACTTGACCTGGATTAGGTAGAGGAATAACTCGCTTGTAGTTAACTCTGATAAATCCTCAAATAAATCCCTTTTAGTCTTTTCCTTATTATATAAGAGACGAGAGCGATTTACAATTAGTTACATCCAACATGGAGGAAATGGTCTTGTTAAGGCTTGGCTCTAGTGGTTGTTGGTGGAATATATTGGTATTAGTTGTTTGTCTGTGTGTGTGTGTGTGTGTGTGTGTGTGTGTGTGCCGAGGAAGGTAATTGCCTCAAGCGTTTTGTTGTCGCTGTTGCTTGTGCTTTGAAGTGGCTATAGAGAGATGAACTCGTGAAAGCCCTAACACACACACACACACACACACACACACACACACACACACACACACACACACACACACACACACACTGGGATATTGTCTTGTGTTTTGTTAAGAGAAAATCTTCATGATATCGACATTACGAGGCTAACCAGTACAGTCTTCAGGGTATATAATGATAGCTAAAGAAGAGTAACTTATGCCTCAAACAAGGCTAGAGATACAGGCAAGAGATACCGTGTTTATAGTATTAGATTTAGCAGATACCTTGGTCAAGTAATTGGGGATGAAGGGATAATGGTAGAGAAATTAATGACTACAAGGGGGAAGCACAGACTGGGAACAATGAATTAAATTAAAAGCTGTGTTGCCCCATGGGAGATGCAGAAACGGGGGGATGGGTAAACGCAACATGAAAACGTTTGTAGGTGAGGCAGAGGTCCCTAACTCTAACACGCACACACGCACGCACGCATGCACGCATGCACGCACGCACGCACACACACATGCACGCACACGTTGATAATAACAAAACTGATTGATTGTATGAAGAAGGATATGCTCCTTTAGGGCGTTTCATTGTTGAGAGAGAGAGAGAGAGAGAGAGAGAGAGAGAGAGACCCTTTGTCATTCCACCGTCATCATCACCACATCACACCACAGCAAGAGCCACCACCATCACCACCAAAGCAGGAGCCACCGTCACCGTCATCACAACCACAGTAAGAGCCACCATCACCACCATCACCAGCACAGCAGGAACAAGGGTAGGAGGATGAAGAAGGAGGAGAAGGAGGAAGAAGGAGGAAGAAGGAGGGGAAGGAGAAAGAAGTATGGAAGAAGGTTAACACGAAGAACCGGAATGTCCCAGAGCATAGCCAGGAGGCAGAGGAAGAGGAAGGAACGGGGGGTAGGAGGAGAAGGAAGAGGAGGAGGAGATGGAGGAAGGAGGAAGCAGAGAATAAGGAGGAGGAAGAGAATGAAGAGGAGGAGGAAGAGAATGAGGAGGAGGAAGAGAATGAGGAGGAGGAAGAGAATGAAGAGGAGGAAGAGAATGAAGAGGAGGAAGAGAATGAGGAGGAGGAAGAGGAGAAGGGAGAGGAGGAAGAGGAGAAGGGAGAGGGAAGACTTTATACCCTCTGGCTCAGTAGGTGGGACAACTTCCGACTCTCATCAGGTCGTCGTCAACTGGGGGCTGTCCTCCCCTGATCCACTATGCTCTTCGCTGCCCTTCACTGACTCACTCTCTCTCTCTTTTCTTCTTTCTTTCTCTCTTTTTTCTCCGTCTACCTATGTATGTTACTCTCTCTCTCTCTCTCTCTCTCTCTCTCTCTCTACCTACACAGACACACCAGCTCCAGCCATTTTCATCCATATGTTTGAACTAAAAAAAAAAAAAAATCTTACATTTCCATAATTATATTCCAGGCACGAGTTGGTGCTACTAATTTAAACTACTTGGCTCCACATCCGGGCGACACCGAGCTAGATATTAAAATTTCAAATCCATAAGAGTTTTTAAAGATGAAATTTTGTTCCCGCAACACGTATTTTGTTTTATTTATTTAGGGAAACAAATATAGAAAAAATATAGGTGGGATTTTATGTACGCAGAGGGTAACAGACAGACAGACAGACAGACAGACAGACAGACAGAGACAGAGACACACACACACACAGGAAAACAGATTTAAACGGATATAAATAAAAAAACAATTCACATAAGCGCAAATAAGGTACACATGATGACGTGTATGACAACAACACTGTCACGGGACCAAGAGGATTAGTGAGGATAAAGGAAAAATTGAAATGTAGTGTTGGCAGAGACCTGAAAAATAGAACGTACAAGAATATCTCTCTCTCTCTCGATGGAATTAAAACTGAACGAATGAAACTGGGAGTTATATTGTTATCTAAGCCGTGGAGAGAGAGAGAGAGAGAGAAAGAGAGAGAGAGAGATGTATTTCATCTCACAATACAAAAGTATAACATGACACCTAACATAACCTAACCTAAAGTAACATTAATCCCTCAGTGACCTCGTGTACTATTGACCTCAGTAGTCAGTGACCGTGTACTATTGACCTCAGTAATCAGTAATCTCGCGTACTATTGACCTCAGTAATCAGTGACCTCGTGTACTATTGACCTCAGTAATCAGTAATCTCGTGTACTGTTTGCCTCAGTAATCAGTAATCTTGTGTACTATTGACCTATCAGTGACCTCGTGTACTATTGACCTCAGTAGTCAATGAACCTCATTTACCATTGACCTCAGTAGTCAATGACCTCGTTTACCATTGACCTTATGCCTGTAAAGTCACCTCACTAACCCCCCCCCCCCTTGGTCCAGGTAATTGGTTCATTATACACACACCTGCGAGCCTTAAGCAGGTAGGAGAATTGTGGTGGGAGAGGTGCTGCTCCTTATACCTGCTCAGGTGAGTAGTGTAGTAGGCTGCGGAGGGTGTGGGGTGGGGGTGTGGGGGGTAATGGATGGTGGGGGGTGGGGGTAGGAGTGTGGGGATTATTATATAAGAACTCTGCGCCATAATAATGTGTTTGTCTTACACCATAATAGTGTTTTTCTCTTACTTGCACCACAATACTTTACCTTCACCATAAGAACTTCTCCTTGCACCTTAATACTTCTATTTGTCCAGCACGTCAACATCTTTCTGCACCACAACACCTTCGCCCCCCATTACAACACCTCCACCCTTTACCACAATATGTCTGCCCCGCACCACAAACATCACCGCCCCGCACCACCAAAGCATTTTCGCCCCCACCACAACACCTGCGCCACAACAACAGATACAGAAGCTGGGTTTCACCTCAGGTAAATACTAACAGTAAATGTCAAGAGGCCACAGGAGCAGAACCGTGTGTGTGTGTGTGTGTGTGTGTGTGTGTGTGGACAGTTTCCTTAGACCTATATGTATTTCTTCGTATGAACGTAGCGTCTGTATGTATGACAACCCATAAGACATATCGCAACACACTCCCACACCCACAAGAAAACAAACCCCCGCAACGCACGCACGCACACACATCTCACTAATGTTGACGCAGCTGAGCAAACAAATAACCATTTCGCTACTATATGCCAGACGCTCCCCCGGCTTGACACAACCACTCTCCCTGCTTACCTACCAGCCCCCCTTCCCACTGACTTAGTAGAAGAATTTGAAGTAGCAAAACGCCTGAACAAACTAACATTAAAACGCTCTACCACCCCCATTGACTTACCAATGAAACTCTTCAAGGAGTTCTCCCCGGAGCTTGCTAAACCCCTATGCTCCATCATCAATGCTTCTCTCAGTCAAGCCAGATGCCCAGCTGACTGGAAGACCTCTTATGTATCACCAGTGCCCAAGTCAACCAGCCCACAATCCTTAAATCAGCTACGACCTATTGCAATCACCCCAATACCCTGCCTAATCTGTGAAAGTTTTGTGTTCGACTGGGCTTATGCTGATATTGCAGGAGTCGTAGACCCTCAACAATTTGGCAACATGAAAAACTTCCTCCACCTCACTGTCTTGTCAGCTTTCTCGATTACATATACCGCCATCTCGAGAAACGAAAAACGTCTGTAGCTGTCGCCTTCATTGATTCACTAAAGCGTTCGACCTAGTCGACCACAATATAATCATCAACAAAGCTATTGACCTCGGGCTTCGGAGAAGTCTTATACCATAACACAGACTTCCTCAGTGACCGACGCCAAGCTGTACGCTTCCGAGGGGCTGTCTCCACCTTGCAGTCACTCACCTGTGGCGTCCCCCAAGGCACCAAGATGGGACCACTCTGCTTCCTTATGGTCATCAATGATGCCCTAAGAGAAACCCCTGCTCGCTGGAAATATGTCGACGACTCCACCATTGGGATCAGCGTCCACTACCACCACCTGCTGCTGCTGTTGCATCTACAGTATCAACTCCCCCATAGTCCACCACCACCTGCTGCTACACCTACAGGATCACCTCCCCCATAGTCCACCACCACCACCTGCTGCTGCTGCACCTATAGGATCACCTCCCCCCAGTCCACTACCACCACCTGCTGCTGCTGCTGCACATACAGGATCAACTTCCCCACGCCCACTACCACCACCTGCTGCTGCACCTACAGAATCAACTCCCCCACAGTCCACCACCACCACCTGCTGCTGCTGCACCTACAGGATCAACTCCCCCACAGTCCACCACCACCACACTCCTGCTGCTGCTGTAGCACCTACAGGGGATCAACTCCCCCACAGTCCACCAC
>NW_024727287.1:0-21815 GCF_018991925.1 Homarus americanus
GGATAATGACAAATGTGAGGATAATGATGTAAATGTGATGATACATGTAAATGTGTGATGATAATGATGTAAATGTGAGGGATAATAATATATGATATACGATGTAAATGTGAGGATAATGATGTAAATGTAGAGGATAATGATGCAAATGTGAGACAATGATGTAAATGTGAGATAATGACATAAATGTGAGGATAATGATGTAGATGTGATGATAATGTGATGTAATGTGATGATAATGACGTAAATGAGATAATGAAGTAATGTGATGATAATGACGTAAATGTGAGGATAATGATGTAAAATGATGATAATGACGTAAATGGATAATGACGCAAAATTGTGGGAGGATACGACGCAAATGTGGAGGATAATGATGCAAATGTGAGGATAATGATAAATGTGAGGATAATGATGTAAAATGTGAGGATAATGATGTAAATGTGTGAGGATAATGAAGTAAATGATGATAATGACGTAAATGTGAGGATAATGATGTAAATGTGAGGATAATGACGTAAATGTGATGATAAGGATGTAATGTGAGATAATGATGATAATGACGTAAATGTGAGGATAATGAAGTAAATATGATGATAATGACGTAATGTGAGGATAATGACGTAAATGAGGGGATAATGATGTAAATGTGTGATAATAAAGTAAAGGTGGTGATAATGATGTAAATGACATAATAATGCAAATGTGAGGATAATGACGTAAAATGTGAGGATAATGACGTAAATGTGAGGATAATGACGTAAATGTGGGATAATGGCAAATGTGATGATAATGATGTAAATGTAATGACAGAAGCTAAATGGTGGATGATAATGAAGTAAAATGTGATGATAATGATGTAAATGTGATGATAATGATGCAAATGTGTGATGATAATGATGTAAATGATGATAATGATGTAAATGTAAGATTAATGAAGTAAATGAGGATAATGACGTAAAATGTAAGATTAATGAAGTAAATGTGATGATAATGATGTAAATGTGATGATACGATGTAAATGAGATGATAATGATGTAAATGTGATGATAATGATGAATGTGATGATAATGATGTGAATGATGACATGATGAAATGAGATGATAATGATGTAAATGTGATGATAATGAAGTAAATGTGATGATAATGATGTAATGTGATGATAATGATGTAAATGTGATGATAATGATAAATGTGATGATAATGATGTAAATGTGATGATACGATGTAAATGTGATGATAATGATGTACTGTGATGATAATGATGTAAATGTGATGATAACGATGTAAATGATGATAAATGATGCAAAATGTAAGATTAATGAAGCTAAATGTGGAGGATAATGACGCAATGTAAGATTAATGAAGCAAATGTGATGATAATGATGTAAAATGTGATGATAATGATGCATATGAGATGATAATGACAAATGTGTGTGATGATAATGAAGTAAATGTAGATAATGATGTAATGTGATGATACGACAAATGAGATGATAAGACAAATGTGATGATACGATGTAAATGTGATGATAATGATGTAAATGTGTGATGATAATGATAAATGTAAGACATGAAGTAAATGTGAGGACACGACGTAAATGTAAGACATGACGTAATGTGAGGACATGACAAATGAGGATAATGATGTAAATAGGGAGGATAATGAGTAAATGTGAGGATAATGACGTAAATGATGATAATGATGTAAATGAGGATAATGATGTAAATGTGAGGATAATAGATGTAAATGTGAGGATAATGACGTAAATGTGAGATAATGACGCAATGAGGATAATGAAGCAAATGTGAGGATAATGATGTAAATGTGAGGATAACACGCAAATGATATAATGACGTAAAATGTAAGATAATGACGCAAATGTGATGATAATGACGCAAATGTGAGACATGAATTAAATGTGAGGATAATGATGTAAATGTGATGATAATGATGTCAATGTGTGAGATAATGAAGTAAATGTGAGATAATGACGTAAATGTGAGATAATGACGCAATGTGAGGAAAATGAAGTAAATGTGATGATAATGATGTAAATGTGATGATAATGACACAAAATGTGAGGATAATGATGAAATGTGGAGAGTAAATGATGTAAATGTGAGGATAATGACGTAAATGTGATGATAATGTAAATGTGAGGATAATGATGCAAATGTGATGATAATGACGTAAATGTGAGATAATGATGTAAAATGTGATGATAATGATGTAAATGTGAGGATAATGAAGTACTAGAGGATAATGACAAATGTGTGAGGATAATGACGCAAATGTGAGTGGATAATGACGTAAATGTGAGGATAATGACGCAAATGTGAGGATAATGACGCAAATGATGATAATGATGCAATGTGAGGATAATGATGTAAATGTGAGGATAATGATGTAAATGTGAGGATGGTGTAAATGTGAGATAATGAGTGTAATGAGGATAATGATGCAAATGAGATAATGATGTAAATGTGGAGGACATGATGTAAATGTGATGATAATGATGTAATGTGAGGATAATGATGTAAATGTGAGGATAATGATGTAATGGAGGATAATGATGTAAATGTGGGAGGATAATGATGTAAATGTGAGGATAAAGTAAAATGAGGGATAATGATGTAAAATAGAGGATAATGATGTAAATGATGATAACATGCAAATGTGGAGGATAATGACGTAACAGAGGGTAATACGTAAATGTGAGGATAATGATGTAAATGAGGATAATGACGTAAATTTGAGGATACAATGCAATGTGAGGATAATGATGTAAATGTGAGGATAATGATGTAAAATGACATAATGATGTAAAATGTAATGATAATGATGTAAATGTGATGATAATGACGTAAATGTGTGAGGATACTTAGAAGCAAATGTGATGATAATGTAAATGTGAGGATAATGGATGCAAATGTGTGAGGATAAGACACAAATGTGTGAGGATAATGATGTAATGTGAGGATAATGAAGTAAAGGTGGGGATGATAATGATGTAAATGGATGATAAATGTGAGATAATGAAGTAAATATGATGATACGATGCAACAGAGGGGATACGATGTAAATGTGAGGACATGATAAAAGGAGAGGATAATGACGTAAATGTGAGATAATATGTAATGTGAGGACATGTAAATGTGAGGATAATGATGTAAATGAGATAATGATGTAAATGTGAGGATAATGATGTAAATGTGATGATAATGATGCAAATAGGGAGATAATGATGTAAATGTGAGGATAATGACGTAATGTAGGATAACACGCAATGTGAGGACAATGACGTAAATGTGAGGATAATGAAGCAAATGTGATGACAATGGTGTGAGGATAATGACGTAAATGTGATGATACGACGTAATGAGGATAATGATGCAAATGGAGGGGTAATATTGCAAATGTGAGGATAATGATGTAAATGTGAGATAATGATGTAAATGTGGAGACATGATGTAAATGTGTGAGGGATAATGATGTAAATGTGAGGACATGACAAATGTGAGAAAATGAAGAAATGTGGGACAGAGATAATGATGTAAATGTGAGGATAATGACAAAATGTGAGATAATAAATATGATGATAATGACGTAAATGAGGATAATGATGTAAATGGAGATAATGACGCAATGATGAGATAATGACGTAAATGTGATGATAATGATGTAAATGTGATGATAATGACGTAAATGTGAGGATAATGAAGTAACAGAGGATAATGACGTAAAATGTGAGGATAATGATGCAAATGTGTGAGGATAATGACGTAAATATGAGGATAATGACGTAAAATGTGAGGATAATGACGTAAAATGTGATGATACGACGTAAATGTGGAGATAATGTAAATGTGAGGATAATGATGTAATGTGAGGATAATGATGTAAAATGAGGATAATGACGTAAATGAGGATAATGACGTAAATGTGATGATAATGACAATGTGATGAGATAATGATGTAAATGTGATGATAATGATGCAATGTGAGGATAATGAAGTAAATATGATGATAATGATGTAATGTGAGATACGACGTAAATGTGAGGACATGACAAAATGTGAGGATAATGTAAATGTGATGATATGATGTAAATGTGAGGATAATGATGTGAGGATAATGATGTAAATGTGAGGACATGATGTAAAATGTGTGTGGGATAATAAAGGAAGGATGATAATGATGAGGATACGACGTACCAGGATAATGATGCAAATGAGGATAATGGTGTAAATGAGATATGAAGTAAATGTGAGGATAATGACGGGTCAGAGGATAATGACGTAAATGTGAGGATAAGACAAATGTGAGGATAATGACGTAAATGTGAGGACACGACGTAAATGTGAGGATAAGAAGGGAGGATAATGATGTAAATGAGATAATGACAAATGATGATAATGACGTAAATGTGGGGATAATGAAGTAAATGTGATGATAATGATGTAAATGTGAGATACTAAGTAAATGAGATACGATGTAATGAGGACAATGATGCAAATGATGATATGACAAATGTGAGGATAATGATGTAATGGAGGATAATAATGTAAATGTGAGGATAATGATGTAAATGTGAGGATAATGACAAATGTGAGGATAACATGTAAATGTGAGGATAATGATGTAAATGTGAGGATAATGATGTAAATGTGAGAAAATAAATGGGGAGAGGACAACATGTAAATGAGGATAATGACGTAAATGTGAGATAATATGTAAATGATAATGAAGCAAATGTGATGATAATGACGTAAAATGTGAGACAATGACGAACCTGAGTGACAATGACGTAAAATGTGAGGATAATTATGTAAAATGTGAGTGATAATGAAGTAAATGTGAGGATAATGACAAATGTGAGGATAATGACGTAAATGAGGATACAAATGAGATACGATGCAAATGTGAGGAAAGGACAAATGAGGATACGATGTAATGTGAGGGTAATATGTAAATGTGACATAATGATGCAATGAGGATAATAGCAAATGTGAGGGGATAATGATGTAAATGTGAGGATATGATGTAAATGATGAGGAACATGTAAATGTGAGGATAATGATGTAATGGAGACATAATGTAAATGTGAGGACATGATGTGAGGATAAGATGTAAATGTGAGGATAATGATATAAATGTGAGGATAATGATGTAAATGAGGACAATGATGTAATGTGAGAAAATGAAGTAAATGTGATGATGAATGATGTAAATGTGAGGATAATGAAATGCAAATGAGAGGATGATGAAGCAAATATGATGATACTGATGCAAATGTGTGAGGATACGACGTAAATGTGAGGACAATGACGTAAATGTGATGATACGATGCAAATGTGATGATAATGATGTAAAATGTGATGACACATGTAAATGTGAGGGATAATAAGTACCAGAGGATAATGACGTAAAATGTGAGATAATGATGTAAATGTGAGGATAATGACGTAATGTGAGGATAATGACGTAATGTGAGATAATGATGTAAATGTGAGATAAAGACGTAAATGTGAGATACGATGTAAATGATGATAACATGTAAAATGTGAGATAATGACGTAAATGTGTGAGGATAATGATGTGAGGATAATGATGTAAATGTGGGGATAATGAAGTAAATGTGATGATAATGACGTAAATGTGAGACAATGACGCAAATGTGAGGATAATGACGCAAATGTGAGGGACACTGATGCAAATGTGGGGATAACAGCTAAATGTGGAGGATAATGACGCAATGTGAGGATAATGACGCAAATGTGAGGATAATGACGTAAATGTGAGGATAACACGTAAATGTGAGGATAATGATGTAAATGTGAGGACACGACGTAAATGTGAGGATAATGGATGTAAATGTGAGATACGATGTAAATGTGAGGACATGACGTAAATGTGAGATAATGACGTAAATGTGAGATACGATGTAAATGTGAGGACATGACAATGTGAGATACGATGTAATGTGAGGATACGATGTAAATGTGAGGATAATGATGTAAATGTGATGATAATGATGTACTGAGGATAATGACGTAAATGTGAGGATACTATGTAAATGTGAGGACAGAGGATAATGACGTAAAATGTGAGGATAAACGACGCAAATGTGAGGATAATGACGCAAATGTGAGGATAATGATGCAAATGGATGATAATGACGTAAATGTGAGGATAATGACATGTGAGGATACGTAAATGTGATGATAAGACGTAAATGTGAGGATAATGAAGTAAAATGTGAGGATAATGATGTAAAATGAGGATAATGATGTAAATGTGAGCGATAATGACAAATGAGGATAATGACGTAATGGGTACATGTAATGTGAGGGATAATGATGTAAATGGGGAGATAATGACAATGGAGGAGATACAATGTAAATGTGAGGACATGATGTAAAATGTGAGGGATAATGATGTAAATGTGATATAATGATGTAAATGTAATGATAATGATAAATGTGATGATAATGATGTAAATGTGAGGACATGAAGTAAATGTGATGATAATGATGTAAATGTGAGATAATGACGTAAATGTGAGGATAATGACATAAATGTGAGGATAATGACGTAAATGAGGGACCAACAACAACAACACACAACAACAAGTAAAGGTGATGATAATGATGTAAATGTGATGATAACATGTAAATGTGAGGATAATGAAGAAATATAATATGCACAAACAGCATAATGACGTAAATGTGGGAGGGATAACACGTAAATGTGAGATAATGACGTAAATAGAGGATAATGATGTGGGGAGATAAATGATGTAAATGTGAGGATAATAGATGTATATGTGGGAGGATAATGACGTAAATGTGAGGAAAATGAAGAAATGTGACATAAGGATGTAAATGTGAGGATAATGACGTGTAAAATGTGAGGATAATAAGTAAATGTATGATACTTAATGTAAATGTAGGATAACATGTAAATGGAGGATAATGACACAAATGCAGGATAATGATGTGTGGAGGACAATGAAGCACAAGATGATAATGATAAATGTAAATGATACTGATGTAAATGTGATGATAATGACGTAAAATGTGAGGATACGAAGTAAAATGATAGACATGATAAATGAGGATAATGACGTAAATGGGAGGATAATGACATAAATGTGAGATAATATGTAAATATATAATGAAGTAAAGGTGAGGACATGATGTAAATGTGATGATAATGATGTAAATGTGAGGATAATGAAGTAAATATGACATAACATGCAAATGTGAGATAATGATGTAAATGTGAGGACATGATGCAAATGTGAGGACACAGATGTAAATGTGAGGATAATGATGTAAAATGTGGAGATAAGGATGTGAGGATAATGATGTATATGTGAGATACGACGTAGAGGAAATGAAGTAAATGTGATGATAATGATGTAAATGGAGGATAACATGTAAATGTGGAGGAGATAATAAGCAAATATGATGATAATGACGTAAATGTGGAGGATAATGACGCAAATGAGGATAATGACGCAAATGTGATGATAATGACGCAATGTGATGATAATAAATGTGATGATAATGACGTAAATGTGAGGATGAAGAATAGAGGATAATGACGTAAAATGTGAGGGGATAATGATGTAAATGTGTGGGGAGACAATATATAAATATGAGGATAATGATGTAAATGTGAGGATAATGATGTAAATGTGATGATACGATGTAAATGTGAGATAATGACAAATGAGGATAATAGATGTAAATAGAGATAATGATGTAAATGTGGGAGATAATGATGTAAATGTGAGGGATAATGAGATGTAAATGTGATGATAATATGCAAATGTGATGATAATGACGTAAATGTGATGATAATGATGTAAATGTGAGGATAATGAAGTAAATATGATGATAATGACGTAAATGAGGACATAATGATGTAAATGTGGAGATAATGACGTAAATGAGGGATAATGATGCAAATGTGATGACAATGATGCAAAATGTGAGATAATGACGCAAATGTGAGGATACGATGTAAATATGAGGATAATGATGTAAATGTGGGGATAACATAAATGTGATGATAATGACGTAAATGTGAGGACATGATGTACTGAGGACATAATGACGTAAATGAGATACTATGTAAATGAGGATAATGAAGAAATGTGAGGACATGATGTAATAGAGGATAATGATGTAAATGTGAGGATAATGACAATGTGAGGATGAAGTAAATGTGAGGATAATAGATGTAAATGTGAGGATACGATGTAAATGTGATGATAATGATGTAAATGGGGATAATGTGATGATAATGACAAATGTGAGGATACTAAGCAATGAGGATAACATGTACTTGAGGATACGACGTAAATGTGTGATGATAATGATGCAAATGTGAGGATAATGATGCAAATTTGAGGACACAATGCAAATGTGAGATAATGATGTAAAATGTGAGGATAATGATGTAAAATGTGAGGATAATGATGTAAATGTGAGATACAAGGTAAATGTGAGGATAATGACGTAAATGAGGAAAATGACGTAAAATGTGAGGATAATGACGTAAATGTGAGATAATACGTAAATGTATCATAATGACGTAAATGTGAGGATAATGACGTAAATGTGAGGAGATAATGATGCAATGTGATATAATGATGCAAATGTGAGGATAACAACACGTAATGTGAGGATAATGATGTAAATGTGAGGATAATGATGTAAATGTAGAGGATAATGATATAAATGTGAGGATAATGTGATGTAAATGTGAGGATAATGACAGAGGAAATGAAGTAAATGTGATGATAGTGATGTAAAATGTGAGGATAATGCAAATGTGAGGATGATGGAAGTAAATATGATGATACTACGTGAGGATACGACGCAATGAAGATAACGAACAAATGTGTGATGATAATGACGTAAATGTGATGACAAGGATAAATGTGATGATAATGACGTAATGTGAGGATAATGATGTACTGTGAGGATAATACGCAAATGTGTGAGGACATGTATGTGAGGACATACGACGCATGTGAGGATACGATGTAAATGTGATGATAATGATGTAAATGGAGGATAATGACGTAAAATGTGAGGATAATGAAGTAAATATGATGATAATGACGTAAATGGAGGATAAACAAGTAAAATGAGGACAATGACGTAAATGTGATGATAATGATGTAAATGTGATGATAATGGCTTAAATGTGAGGATAATGAAGTAAATATGATGATAATGACGTAAATGTGAGGATAATGACATAAATGTGAGGATAATGATGTAAATGTGATGATAATGATGTAAATGTGATGATAATGACGTAAATGTGAGGATAATGAAGTAAATGTGATGATAATGACGTAAATGTGAGGATAATGACGTAAATGTGATAATAATGACGTAAATGTGAGCATAATGACGTAAATGTGAGGATAATGTCGTAAATGTGAGGATAATGATGTAAATGTGAGGATAATGACGTAAATGTGAGGATAATGACGTAAATGTGGGGATAATGATGTAAATGTGAGGATAATGACGTAAATGTGAGGATAATGACGTAAATGTGAGGATAATGATGTAAATGTGAGGATAATGAAGTAAATGTTATGATAATGACGTAAATGTGAGGATAATGACGTAAATGTGAGGATAATGATGTAAATGTGAGGATAATGAAGTAAAGGTGATGATAATGATGTAAATGTGATGATAATGACGTAAATGTGATGATTATGAAGTAAATATGATGATAATGACGCAAATGTGAGGATAATGACGTAAATGTGGAGGATAATGACGTAAATGGGAGGATAATGAAGCAAATGTGAGGATAAATATCTAAAAATGGTGAGGATAATGAATGCAAATGTGATGATAAGGACGTAAATGTGGAGGATAATGACGTAAATGTGGAGGATAATGACGTAAATGTGAGGATAATGATGTAAAATGGGAGGATAATGGAAGGTAATGTGGAGGATAATGACGTAAATGTGAGGATAATGACGTAAATGTGAGGATAATGACGTAAATGGGAGGATAATGACGAAAATGTGAGGATAATGATGTAAATGTGAGGATAATGACGTAAATGTGAGGAAAATGAAGTAAATGTGATGATAATGATGTAAATGTGAGGATAATGACGTAAATGTGAGGATAATGAAGTAAATATGATGATAATGACGTAAATGTGAGGATAATGACGTAAATGTGAGGATAATGACGTAAATGTGATGATAATGACGTAAATGTGATGATAATGATGTAAATGGGATGATAATGACGTAAATGTGAGGATAATGAAGTAATGTGATGATAATGACGAAATGAGGATACGACGTAAATGAGGAAATGAAGTAAATGTGATGATAATGATGTAAATGGATGATAATGACGGCAATGTGAGGATAAATAATGTAAATGAGGATAATGACGTAAATGTGATGATAATGACGTAAATGTGATGATAATGATGTAAATGTGATGATAATGACGTAAATGTGAGGATAATGACGTAAATGTGAGGATAATGACGTAAATGGGAGGATAATGACGAAAATGTGAGGATAATGATGTAAATGTGAGGATAATGAAGCAAATGGAGGATAATGAAGCAAATGATGATAATGACGTAAACGAGACAATGACGTAAATTTGAGACAATGACGTAAATGACGATAATGATGTAAATGAAGATAATGACGTAAATTTGAGGATAATGACGTAAATGTGACGATAATGATGTAAATGTGATGATAATGACGTAAATGTGAGGATAATGAAGTAAATATGATGATAATGACGTAAATGTGAGGATAATGACGTAAATGTGAGGATAATGACGTAAATGTGAGGATAATGACGTAAATGTGAGGATAATGACGTAAATGTGATGATAATGATGTAAATGTGATGATAATGATGTAAATGTGATGATAATGACGTAAATGTGAGGATAATGAAGTAAATGTGATGATAATGACATAAATGTGAGGATAATGACGTAAATGTGAGGATAATGACGTAAATGTGAGGATAATGATGTAAATGTGAGGATAATGAAGTAAAGGTGATGATAGTGACGCAAATGTGATGATAATGATGTAAATGTGATGATAATGACGTAAATGTGAGGATAATGAAGTAAATATGATGATAATGACGCAAATGTGAGGATAATGACGTAAATGTGAGGATAATGACGTAAATGTGAGGATAATGACGTAAATGTGAGGATAATGACACAAATGTGAGGATAATGATGTAAATGTGATGATAATGATGTAAATGTGATGATAATGACGTAAATGTGAGGATAATGAAGTAAATGTGATGCTAATGATGTAAATGTGAGGATAATGACGTAAATGTGATGATAATGACGTAAATGTGAGGATAATGACGTAAATGTGAGGATAATGTCGTAAATGTGAGGATAATGACGTAAATGTGGGGATAATGACGTAAATGTGAGGATAATGAAGTAAATGTGATGATAATGACGTAAATGTGAGGATAATGACGTAAATTTGAGGATAATGACGTAAATGTGACGATAATGATGTAAATGTGAGGATAATGAAGTAAATGTGATGATAATGATGTAAATGTGATGATAATGACGTAAATGTGAGGATAATGATGTAAATGTGAGGATAATGATGTAAATGTGGGGATAATGAATTAAATGTGAGGATAATGAAGTAAATGTGAGGATAATGACGTAAATGTGATGATAATGATGTAAATGTGAGGATAATGATGTAAATGTGAGGATAATGATGTAAATGTGATGATATTGACGTAAATGTGAGGATAATGACGTAAATGTGAGGAAAATGAAGTAAATGTGATGATAATGATGTAAATGTGAGGATAATGACGTAAATGTAAGGATAATGAAGTAAATATGATGATAATGACGTAAATGTGAGGATAATGACGTAAATGTGAGGATAATGACGTAAATGTGATGATAATGATGTAAATGTGATGATAATGACTTAAATGTGAGGATAATGAACTAAATATGATGATAATGACGTAAATGTGAGGATAATGACATAAATGTGAGGATAATGATGTAAATGTGATGATAATGATGTAAATGTGATGATAATGACGTAAATGTGAGGATAATGAAGTAAATGTGATGATAATGACGTAAATGTGAGGATAATGACGTAAATGTGATAATAATGACGTAAATGTGAGCATAATGACGTAAATGTGAGGATAATATCGTAAATGTGAGGATAATGATGTAAATGTGAGGATAATGACGTAAATGTGAGGATAATGACGTAAATGTGGGGATAATGATGTAAATGTGAGGATAATGAAGTAAATGTGATGATAATGACGTAAATGTGAGGATAATGACGTAAATTTGAGGATAATGACGTAGATGTGACGATAATGATGTAAATGTGAGGATAATGAAGTAAATGTGATGATAATGATGTAAATGTGATGAAAATGACGTAAATGTGAGGATAATGACGTAAATGTGAGGATAATGACGTAAATGTGAGGATAATGAAGTAAATGTAAGGATAATGATGTAAATGTGATGATAATGATGTAAATGTGAGGATAATGAAGTAAATGTGATGATAATGACGTAAATGTGAGGATAATGACGTAAATGTGAGGAAAATGAAGTAAATGTGATGATAATGATGTAAATGTGATGATAATGACGTAAATGTGAGGATCATGACGTAAATGTGAGGATAATGACGTAAATGTGAGGATAATGAAGTAAATGTGAGGATAATGACGTAAATGTGAGGATAATGACGTAAATGTGATGATAAGGACGTAAATGTGAGGATAATGACGTAAATGTGAGGATAATGACGTAAATGTGAGGATAATGATGTAAATGTGAGGATAATGAAGTAAATGTGAGGATAATGAAGTAAATGTGAGGATAATAAAGTAAATGTGAGGATAATGATGTAAATGTGAGGATAATGATGTAAATGTGAGGATAATGAAGTAAATGTGATGATAATGACGTAAATGTGAGGATAATGACGTAAATTTGAGGATAATGACGTAAATGTGACGATAATGATGTAAATGTGATGATAATGACGTAAATGTGAGGATAATGAAGTAAATATGATGATAATGACGTAAATGTGAGGATAATGATGAAAAGTAAATGTGAGATAAGAAATGGAGAGGAAATGTGAGGATAGATGAAATGTGAGGATAAGATGTAATGAGGATACGATGTATGTGAGGATAATGACGTAAATGTGAGGATAATGATGTAAATGTGATGATGATGATAAATGTGAGGATAATGATGTAATGAGGATAATATAAATGAGATAATGATGTAAATGTGAGATAATGATGAATGTGAGGATAATGAAATGGAGATAATGATGTAAATGAGGATAATATGTAAATGTGAGATAATGATGAAATGTGAGATAATGAAGTAAATGATGATAATGATGTAAATGTGAGGATAATGACGTAATGGAGGAAAATGCAAATGAGGATAATGATGAGGATAATGATGTAAATGATGATAATGATGTAAATGTGAGGATAATGAAATGTGAGAACAAAATGTGAGGATAATGAAGTAAATGTGATGATAATGACGTAAATGTGAGGATAATGACAAAGAGAGATAATGACGTAAATGTGAGAATGATGTAAATGTGAGATAATAAGTAAATGTGAGGATAATGATGTAATGTGAGGATAATGATGTAAATGAGATAATAATAAAATGATGAGTGATGTAAATGTGATGATAATGATGTAAATGTGAGATAATGATGTAAATGAGGATAATGTAAATATGATGATATGACGCAAATGTGAGGATAATGATGTAAATGAGATACGTAAATGTGAGGATACGATGTAATGAGGATATGATAAATGAGATAATGATGTAAATGTGAGGATAATGATGTAAATGTGAGATAATGATGTAAATGTGAGATAATAATGTAAATGAGATAATGATGTAAATGAGGATAATGACGTAAATGTAGATAAGATGCAAATGTGAGGATAATGACGTAAATGTGAATACAATAAAATGAGGATAATGACGGAAAATGTGATGATAATGTAAATGAGGATAATGACGTAAATGTGAGGATATGACGTAATGTGAGGATAATGACTAAATGTGAGGATAATGACGTAAATGGGAGGATAATGACGTAAATGTGGAGGATAACACGTAAATGTGAGGATAATGACGTAAATGTGAGGATAATACGTAAATGAGATAATGACGTAAATGTGAGGATAATGAAGTAAATATGATGATAATGACGTAAATGTGAGGATAATGACGTAAATGTGAGGATAATGACATAAATGTGAGGATAATGATGTAAATGTGATGATAATGATGTAAATGTGATGATAATGACGTAAATGTGAGGATAATGAAGTAAATGTGATGATAGTGATGTAAATGTGAGGATAATGACGTAAATGTGATGATAATGACGTAAATGTGAGGATAATGACGTAAATGTGAGGATAATGACGTAAATGTGAGGATAATGACGTAAATGTGGGGATAATGATGTAAATGTGAGGATAACAAGTAAATGTGGATGATAATGATGTAAATGTGGAGGATAATGACGTAAATGAGGATAATGACGTAATGTGACGATAATGATGTAAATGTGAGGATAATGAAGTAAATGTGATGATAATGATGTAAATGTGATGATAATGACGTAAATGTGAGGATAATGATGTAAATGTGAGGATAATGATGTAAATGTGGGGATAATGAAGTAAATGTGAGGATAATGAAGTAAATGTGAGGATAATGACGTAAATGTGATGATAATGATGTAAATGTGAGGATAATGATGTAAATGTGAGGATAGTGATGTAAATGTGATGATAATGATGTCAATGTGAGGATAATGAAGTAAATGTGATGATAATGACGTAAATGTGAGGATAAGACGTAAATGTGAGGAAAATGAAGTAAATGTGAGGATAATGACGTAAATGTGAGGGGATACGACGTAAATGTGAGGATAATGATTAAATGAGGATAATGACGTAAATGTGAGGATAATGACGTAAATGTGAGGATAATGACGTAATGTGAGATAATGACGTAAATGAGGATAATGACGTAAATGTGAGGATAATGATGTAAATGTGAGGATAATGAAGTAAATGTGGGGATAATGAAGTAAATGTGAGGATAATGAAGTAAATGTGAGGATAATGACGTAAATGTGATGATAATGATGTAAATGTGAGGATAATGATGTAAATGTGATGATACTGATGTAAATGTGAGGAAAATGAAGTAAATGTGATGATAATGAAGTAAATGTGAGGATAATGACGTAAATGTGAGGATAATGAAGTAAATATGATGATAATGACGTAAATGTGAGGATAATGACGTAAATGTGAGGATAATGACGTAAATGTGATGATAATGACCTAAATGTGATGATAATGATGTAAATGTGATGATAATGACGTAAATGTGAGGATAATGAAGTAAATATGATGATAATGACGTATATGTGAGGATAATGACGTAAATGTGAGGATAATGACATAAATGTGAGGATAATGATGTAAATGTGATGATAATGATGTAAATGTGATGATAATGACGTTAATGTGAGGATAATGAAGTAAATGTGATGATAATGATGTAAATGTGAGGATAATGACGTAAATGTGATGATAATGACGTAAATGTGAGGATAATGACGTAAATGTGAGGATAATGTCGTAAATGTGAGGATAATGACGTAAATGTGGGGATAATGATGTAAATGTGAGGATAATGAAGTAAATGTGATGATAATGACGTAATGTGAGGATAATGACGTAACGGAGGATACGATGCAAATGTGACGATAATGATGTAAATGTGAGGATAATGAAGTAAATGTGATGATAATGATGTAAATGTGATGATAATGACGTAAATGTGAGGATAATAATGTAAATGTGAGGATAATGATGTAAATGTGGGGATAATGAAGTAAATGTGAGGATAATGAAGTAAATGTGAGGATAATGACGTAAATGTGATGATAATGATGTAAATGTGAGGATAATGATGTAAATGTGAGGATAATGATGTAAATGTGATGATATTGACGTAAATGTGAGGATAATGACGTAAATGTGAGGAAAATGAAGTAAATGTGATGATAATGTTGTAAATGTGAGGATAATGACGTAAATGTGAGGATAATGAAGTAAATATGATGATAATGACGTAAATGTGAGGATAATGAAGTAAATGTGAGGATAATGACGTAAATGTGATGATAATGATGTAAATGTGATGATAATGGCTTAAATGTGAGGATAATGAAGTAAATATGATGATAATGACGTAAATGTGAGGATAATGACATAAATGTGAGGATAATGATGTAAATGTGATGATAATGATGTAAATGTGATGATAATGACGTAAATGTGAGGATAATGAAGTAAATGTGATGATAATGACGTAAATGTGAGGATAATGACGTAAATGTGATAATAATGACGTAAATGTGAGGATACGACGTAAATGGGAGGATAATAAGCCGTAAATGTGAGGATAATGAGAAATGTGAGGATAATGACGTAAATGTGGAGGATAATGACAAATGTGGGGATAATGATGTAAATGTGAGGATAATGAAGTAAATGTGATGATAATGACGTAAATGTGAGGATAATGACGTAAATTTGAGGATAATGACGTAGATGTGACGATAATGATGTAAATGTGAGGATAATGAAGTAAATGTGATGATAATGATGTAAATGTGATGATAATGACGTAAATGTGAGGATAATGACGTAAATGTGAGGATAATGACGTAAATGTGAGGATAATGAAGTAAATGTAAGGATAATGATGTAAATGTGAGGATAATGATGTAAATGTGAGGATAATGAAGTAAATGTGATGATAATGACGTAAATGTGAGGATAATGACGTAAATGTGAGGAAAATGAAGTAAATGTGATGATAATGATGTAAATGTGATGATAATGACGTAAATGTGAGGATAATGATGCAAATGTGAGGATAATGACGTAACAGAGGATACGAAGTAAATGAGATACGACGTAAATGTGGAGGATAATGACGTAATGTGATGATAAGGAGGTAAATGGAGGATATGACGTAAATGTGAGGATAAATAGACGTAAAATGGGAGGATAATATGTAAATGTGGAGGATAATGAAGCAATGTGAGGACAATGAAGTAAATGTGAGGATAATGAAGTAAAATGTGGAGGATATTGACCGTAAATGTGAGATAATGATGTAAATGTGAGGATAATGAAGTAATGAGGATAATGATGTAAATGTGGGGATAATGAAGTAAATGTGATGATAATGACGTAAATGTGAGGATAATGACGTAAATTTGAGGATAATGACGTAAATGTGAGGATAATGATGTAAATGTGAGGATAATGAAGTAAATGTGAGGATAATGACGTAAATGTGAGGATAATGACGTAAATGTGAGGATAATGACGTAAATGTGAGGATAATGACGTAAATGTGAGGATAATGACGTAAATGTGAGGATAATGATGTAAATGTGATGATAATGATGTAAATGTGAGGATAATGAAGTAAATGTGATGATAATGACGTAAATGTGAGGATAATGACGTAAATGTGAGGAAAATGAAGTAAATGTGATGATAATGATGTAAATGTGATGATAATGACGTAAATGTGAGGATAATGACGTAAATGTGAGGATAATGACGTAAATGTGAGGATAATGACGTAAATGTGATGATAATGACGTAAATGTGATGATAATGACGTAAATGTGAGGATAATGACGTAAATGTGAGGATAATGACGTAAATGTGAGATTAATGATGTAAATGTGAGGATAATGAAGTAAATGTGAGGATAATGAAGTAAATGTGATGATAATGACGTAAATGTGAGGATAATGACGTAAATTTGAGGATAATGACGTAAATGTGACGATAATGATGTAAATGTGAGGATATTGAAGTAAATGTGATGATAATGATGTAAATGTGATGATAATGATGTAAATGTGATGATAATGACGTAAATGTGAGGATAATGAAGTAAATATGATGATAATGACGTAAATGTGAGGATAATGACGTAAATGTGAGGATAATGACGTAAATGTGAGGATAATGACGTAAATGTGAGGATAATGACGTAAATGTGAGGATAATAAAGTAAATGTGATGATAATGATGTAAATGTGATTATAATGATGTAAATGTGAGGATAATGAAGTAAATGTGATGATAATGACATAAATGTGAGGATAATGACGTAAATGTGAGGATAATGACGTAAATGTGAGGATAATGACGTAAATGTGAGGATAATGACGTAAATGTGAGGATAATGATGTAAATGTGAGGATAATGACGTAAATGTGAGGATAATAAAGTAAATGTGATGATAATGACGTAAATGTGAGGATAATGAAGTAAATTTGAGGATAATAACGTAAATGTGAGGATAATGATGTAAATGTGAGGATAATGATGTAAATGTGAGGATAATGATATAAATGTGAGGATAATGATGTAAATGTGAGGATAATGACGTAAATGTGAGGAAAATGAAGTAAATGTGATGATAATGATGTAAATGTGAGGATAATGACGTAAATGTGGATGATAATGATGTAAAATGTGATGATAATGATGTAAAATGTAAGATTAATGAAGTAAATGTGATGATACTGACGTAATGAGGATACGACGCAAATGTGAGGATAATGACGTATATGTAAGATTAATGAAGTAAATGTGATGATAATGACGTAAATGTGAGGATAATGACGTAAATGTGGGGATAATGACGTAAATGTGATGATAATGATGTAAATGTGAGGATAATGATGTAAATGTGAGGATAATGATGTAAATGTGAGGATAATGAAGTAAATGTGAGGATAATGAAGTAAATGTGAGGATAATGACATAAATGTGAAGATAATGACGTAAATGTGAGGATAATGACGTAAATGTGAGGATAATGTGGCAATGTGAGGATACGACGTAAATGTGAGGATAATGACGTAATGGAGGATAATGATGTAAATGTGGATGATATGATGTAAATGTGGAGATACGACGTAAATGTGAGGAGAATGAAGTAAATATGATGATAATGACAATGTGAGGATACGACGTAAATGTGGGAGGATACGACGTGAGGATAATGACGTAAATGAGATAATGACGTAAATGTGAGGATAATAAAGTAAATGTGATGATAATGATGTAAATGTGATTATAATGATGTAAATGTGAGGATAATGAAGTAAATGTGATGATAATGACGTAAATGTGAGGATAATGACGTAAATGTGAGGATAATGACGTAAATGTGAGGATGATGACGTAAATGTGAGGATAATGACGTAAATGTGAGGATTATGACGTAAATGTGAGGATAATGACGTAAGTGTGAGGATAATGACGTAAATGTGAGGATAATGACGTAAATGTGAGGATAATGACGTAAATGTGAGGATAATGAAGTAAATGTGAGGATAATGATGTAAATGTGAGGATAATGACGTAAATGTGATGATAATGATGTAAATGTGAGGATAATGATGTAAATGTGATGATAATGACGTAAATGTGAGGATAATGATGTAAATGTGATGATAATGATGTAAATGTGAGGATAATGATGTAAATGTGATGATAATGATGTAAATGTGATGACAATGATGTAAATGTAAGATTAATGAAGTAAATGTGATGATAATGACGTAAATGTAAGATTAATGAAGTAAATGTGATGATAATGATGTAAATGTGATGATAATGATGTAAATGTGATGATAATGATGTAAATGTGATGATAATGAAGTAAATGTGATGATAATGATGTAAATGTGATGATAATGATGTAAATGTGATGATAATGATATAAATGTGATGATAGTGATGTAAATGTGATGCAAATGATGTAAATGTGATGATAATGATGTAAATGTAAGATTAATGAAGTAAATGTGAGGATAATGACAATGTGATGATAAGGACAATGATGATAAGATGTAAATGAGGATATATGAAGTACTAGAGGACATGATGTAAATGAGGGGATATGACAAAGGGGAGGACATGACAAGGAGATACGATGTAAAGGGGGATATAATGATGTAAATGTGAGGATAATGATAAATGTGAGGATAATGATGTAAATGTGGTATGAGGATAATGATGAAATGTGGAGGATAATAGGATAATAAATGGAGATAATGACAAAATGTGATGATAATAGGACATAAATGATACAGATGACACGATAAATGAGGATACGAAGAAAAGGAGTGATACGACAAATGAGGATAATGACAAAAAAGAGACACGACAATGAGGATAATGATGTAAATGTGATGACAATTAATGTAAGAGATAATGATGTAAATAATATGAGGATAATGAGTAAATGGGATAATGATGCACAGAGATATGATGTGTGAGACAGACGCAAAATTATGAGCAAAGTGACTAAATATAACATGCAAAATGTGAGCATAATGACGTAAAGAGATAATAGACAATGTGAGGACAATGAAGAGATATTGAAGTAAATGAGAATGACTAATATAATGAGAGATGACGAAATGATGGACAATATAACGTGTAAATGTGACAGATAATGAAAAATGTGATGAGTAATAAAGAGATGCAGAATGGATGATAATGATGTAAATGTGAGGAGATAATGATATGAGATTAGATAATGACGAAAATGTGAGGATAATGATGTATAAATGTGAGGACAATTTATGCAAAAACGATGACGACAAATGAAATGATGAACAAACATGTAAACAGATGATAATGATGAAATGTGAGATAATGATTTAAAATGTGAGACAATGGAAGTAAATGTGATGACATGACGTAAATGTGAGGACAACCTAATGAGATATGATGAAGGAGGAAATTACAAATGAGGAGTAAGCAGAAGTGATGATAATGATGAAGTGAGAGAAAAATGCGTTGAAGGAGGATAATGAAGCTAGGAGGATAATGACGTAATGTGAGAAATGATGAAAATGTGAGGATACGACGTAAATGTGATGATAATGAAGTAATATGATGATATGACGTAATGAGGACATGACGTAATGTGAGGATAAAGATGAAGGAGGATAAGATGAATGATGATAATGATGTAAATGTAGAGACGAAATGACGAAATGAGTGACAATGATGTAATGTGAGGAGAAAGGATGTGATGGATAATGAATGCTGAGTAAACATGAAAGGAGGATAATGTGGAAAATGTGAGGATAATGATGTAAATGTGGAGATAATGAAATAAATGATGAGGATAATGACGTAAAGGGAAAAGACGTATGGGGAGAATGATGTAAATGAGATAATGAATGTAATGAGAAATGATGAAATGTGAGATATGACAAATAAGTGATAATAAATGTGAGATAACGAGAAGGAGAAGGATGAAGGAACAAGGATGTAATAAGATAAGATGTAAATAGGAGAAATGACGTAAATGTGAGGATAATGACGTAAAGAGGATAATACTGCATGTGAGGATAATGACAGTAAATGTGGGAATAATGAAGTAAATGTGATGACAATGATGTAAAGGGAAGGATAATAAAGGAGAAAGGAAGGTGAAAGGTAATGACAAATGACGAACGTACCAATGTAAGAAAAATGATAATGATATAATGATGTAAAATGTGATATGAGCAAAGAGTGAAAAATGTAAATAGATG